>NC_142615.1:17907364-18208938 GCF_059453375.1 Lepisosteus platostomus | reverse complement strand
AGACGCCAGTGGGACGAATAATTCTCCCAGATGTCCAACTGCTACCCATCACTCAGGAGATGGAGGGGGGGTTGTACTTGCAGTGCATCGGCATAGACGGGAAAGCAAGAGCCGACCGCTACGCCGCCCTCATGTTTCGAAATCTTGTGACTTTTGAAATTTACTGGGGGTGGACCACGTCTGTAAATTTCGATGGGTCCAGAGGCAAAAGTGCCTTGCCTTGCAATCTCCGGGAAACCATTAGTAGCATGGTGAATCGGAGATTCTCAACCTCTACTTTGTGCGACTGGAAAATAATTCGTGATCGGATCAACGAAATGCTTCGTAGAAGGAGGTGCTCTTTTCCTCTCGTCTAACAGTCTGTCCAGAAACAAAACATTCCTGTTAGACAAGAGGAATGTAAAAAAACAATTACGTTTGTCAATGGAAACCTGTGTGTGTGTCTCTCTCTGCTGGATGTCCCTCTCACTCTCTGCTGAATGAATAAAAGCATTTCTATTAAAAACGCGTTTGCCTGGTATTTACTTTGGTCCCTTTTAACTGTTTTTCCCCATCTACTTTTTTGCTTTGAGATGCCACTTTTAAAGGTGATATGTAAAATAATGTTTTTTATTATTGTTATAGAGAAACATGATCAGATTTTCCCTGGTTCAGAAAAAAAGATCTAAAGTGCTACATCTAACTTTCTTAATTCGATGTATTTAAAGCAGTGAACTACTGTAGATGTAACATAACATTCAGAAATACAATCGAGAATAGTTTTGTGGTGTTTGTTTAGATGAAATGTTCCTAAAACGTATAACGTAACAAAATTAAAGACGATTAAAATCTGTAATCTTTCCACTTGTACTGTATGTCATCGGAAAGTTCCTGCTTTGTGTAAGGATGGTATAGAAAAGTAATCTTAAGTGGTGAGAAAGCTGTGCTCAATGTATTTAAGGGACTTAAAAGTAAAAGAAGATGCTTCATATTGCTTGACTAATTTTAAAAACTAAGTTATAAATGCAGACGCTCCCTCGGTGCCACGCCGGATGTCAAGATCAAAATATACATTCGTCCCGGGCAGAGGCCGAAGAGTGCCCGGCTGGGGTGCGCGGGGAAGAGCAGGACAGGAGTGAAAGTGGTCAGGGCGGGGTTTAGGAAGGCGTACAGTCTGGGCAGGTATAGATTACACTTTTCTAAAACGTATTTGAAAAATAAAAACGATTACAATCTAATCCTTCCACGTTTGATCCCAAAATCCCAAGAAAAATAAATCTAAACGGGTAGAAAGCTATGCTGAAAGTTTATTAAGATACTTAGAAGACAAAGATACTGTATCAATTTATGTTGCATTAGCCTGATTATGATTAAAAAAACACATATAATTAAACATGCGTTTGCGATTTAAATCAAAACACGATTTAAATCAATATAAATGTTTATATTGTAACGCATACTGTCCAGCCTCCATTTCTCTATAAAAATTTACTCTATTACACACACACACAATAGAAGCAGGAAGCAGAAGCAGGGACCGTTGTCAGAAGGGAAGAAGGTGACTATTCATTGTTATCAAAAATGACTTAGAATCGATCATGTTGTGATATTTTGAAATATAAAAGTCAATTGATTGTCCATAATATTGCTATTCTATTTTTTCAAAGAAATGTTTGTTAAAAGAAAAGTCCAGCACCAGCTGGATTTGAACACACAGCCCATGAGTTGGTAATCAGGCACATAGACCAGTGGGCTACAAGGGAAGTCGCATGAAGAGAGAGGCGAAACAGCCCTACACAGCCCTGTCGCAGTACACGACTATAATCATATCGTTACTAATTTCTTGAGATACGCGATTCCATATTATATTCCCTTTTAATCGAATTCTAAAAGTATGCTTGTTGACTCCGGTATCACGTTAGTTAAAGACTTCGATGCTTAAAATGTTTAGTGAGAAATGGAATACTGGTGTGTATGTTTTCTTTAAAGTACCGAGACCAGCCATATACTGTATGTTTAAGTTCAAAAATTAATATCGTTTATGGCCTTCACACGCGTTGCAGTATGCTCCTATTCTTTTTATGCTCAGGCACTAAGATTTCCCTTCTGTGGTAAAATTCCATATAAATTCCATATAAAGAATGTTGACCAGGCCAATACTTTGAGTTTACACTTACAGCTCGTCCAAGGTCATTCATTATTACTACTATTAGTAATATCTTCGTTAAAGACTTTGATGGCGACAGCTCAAACATGAGAGGTTGAGCTTTATTAGCTCCACCTTGCGGAAATTCCGGATACTATAATTTTGCTTGCCGTATTATAGGAGAATTTACGGTAACTCGCGGTAGACTGCGTACAGCGTACTGGAAAATAATGCGGTATCGCCCACGCATTTTGAATGGCTGCATCTGTATGTTCCAGCAGTCAAACACTAGGGTGTCAGCCGTCTCCAAACAGACCTTCATCTCCTGAAAAGTGCCCCTCCCTGCCACACAGGTTGCTGTACCTGGTGCAATGCATATCTCCATACGACCCTCCACCCCCAGCAGAGCACACCCCTTCAGGACACTCCATCCTGTCCTCTCTGCTCACCACCACTAATGAATTGGCTGGTGCCGTCCCCACTGTCTCTCTCCCCTCAGGAAGCACCATCTACACAGCAGAACTCACAGATGCCACGTACAGTTCTCCCAGATGTCCACCTTTTGCCCATCAGTCAAGAGAAGGAGGGATTGAATGTGCAGTGTGTCGGCACAGAGGGGACAGCCAGAGCCGACCGCTACGCCACTCTTCTGTTTAGCAATTTTGGGACTGGGGGTGAACCACATCCATAAATTTTGACTGGTCCAGAGGCAAAAGGGTTTTGCATTCTCCAGGGAAACATAGGTATGGTGAATTGGAGATTCTCAGAACTTACTTTGTATGATTGGAAACCGATACATGATAGGATAAACAAAATGCTTCAAAGAAAGAGGTGCTATTTTTCTCTGGTTTTAGTCTGTGCAGCAATAAAACAATCAGATTAAACAAGAGAGAGTGCGACATTACTTTTCGTCAATGAAAAAATAGTCTTTTCATGTTTATTTAAGTGTCCTTCTTTCGTTTGGATTGCATTAAACAACTCGGGAGTTATTGTTATGATTACTCTATTATCGAATCCTCAACTCGTTCACTTTTTGTTATTTTGGGAACATTTTGACATTTTGCTTTTAGCCGTCGATTCTGTTGAATTCACTCAGTTTGTAATGTAGGGTGTAGGGTAAGTTAAACTTTGATACAGGACAAATGTATTTCCCACAAGCTGTACTGTAGTAGCATTAAAAGTATACAACATGACACTGTATGCACGTGGCACATCTTTGTTCAACTTAAGAAAAAACAGGACATTTGATTGTTGGTTGCCTTATGTTAAAGGCCAACAATGACACCAGAAAACTGAAAGTTCCTTCCCCTCCCCAAGTAGAACTGTCTAATCTACATAAACACAGTGGGGTGTAACACCTAGCCTAGACTTTGTGAGAAGTATGGAGCTGCGTTGCATTAAAATGGCTGCAATGGAATATACATAGTAGGCAAGAGTTAATTTCAAGCTGAAAAGAAAAGACTCAACATGTCTCCTCTATACATCTTCCATTTAGACCATCCAATCATTTATTATTAATATCTTCCATATCCCATTAAAATCAGAAAGTTTCTTACGAGTGTAAATCCAACTATTTTCTAATCGCTTTATCCAGGACAGGTAACAGTTTCACCAAAAGTATTTGGTAACTTTTTCAATTGTCAGACTTCAGAATGCTTCAACTGATGCTTAAAGATATGACATAATGCGTACTGTGTTAAAGAGCTATTGAGCACAGAACATCTTTACACTTGTGAAAAGATTTGCACGTGCAGTTTATTCTTATCTGTGTGAAAACAGGAAATATCGATGGAGTTTCAGAAAGTAAACAGAGGTCTGGAACACCATATCTCAGATGTTTAATAAATTGAAGTTTGTGAAAACAGTGACAAATCACCACCAAACAAAATACAATTTTAGAATACAGGCAGTTTGAAATTATTAGTTATTAATAAATCACTTAACTTTGAACATGTTGTGATATTTAGAAATAGCAACAAATCAATATAATTTACTATTTTAGTTTTTCAAAGAAATGTTTTTGTTAAAGGAAAACTCATGCCAGGAGCTGGGTTCAAACAAAGCTAAAGCTGAAAAGGGCAGACAAAATGTTTAAGTAATCATGGGTGAATGAGACAAATTGATGCAGATGTTTAGAAAGAAAGTGGACTATGGTAATATTTTGAGCTTACAGCCTATCCAATATTATTCTTTATTAATCTTTCATATCACATTAAAATGAATGTTTTTTTAAATGTAAGAGAATACACAACGCGTGTCCTCTATAACACTTCAGTGTACTTTTTAATCAGTTTAATTTTTATCAATGTTATACAAAGCTTAAAATTATTAAATTGTATGTACCGTTTAGACTGTTAAATTCTGTAATTGTCAAAAGATTGTCCCTCAGTATTGACAGGGATTCAAAACCAAACATTTTCTAGCAACAGCGCAAATGCTGCACATGAGACATTAAGCTTTCATAGCTCCACCTGGCGGTTTTACAAGATATTTCACCCTACTTTGATACATCATGCGGTATCCTACAGTTCTTTGCAGAACAAGCACTGCTATTTACTGCACATTTTGAATGGTTGGATCTGTAGTTCTACTCAGTTTGGTGTATTCTTGATAAACCAAGCTGGTGCCCTCCCTCCAACTCACCATTCCTCCTTTATGGTAGTGTATGCAGAGAAACCCATGTATATAAACCCACAGGGTCAATTGCAATGGACATCCCAAGTTAAAACACAGCCGCGTGCTAAGTTAGTACGGTACATTCTGGAGATCATCTCCCGCTCCGAGTTCAATTGCAGCAAAAACATGTGGAACAAAGATGGAGCTCAGCTCAACTTGTGCTTAATCCGGTTCTAAGGGCTCGGCCTTGTTGTACTAATTAGCCCGAACTGGAGAGGACTGTACATCAGAACACTTCTGATTAGTAGGATAATACATAGGCCACATTAATATACAATTACTTTTCTGTTTCTTCTTTATATTCAAGCTAAATTTCCTGACAAATCAGTTAGTTTTTAATTTAAGAATTGCATTTAGGCTACAATTCACCTGATGAGGCTACGTCATTATTAAATGAGATACCCAATTGTAATTAGTCATGAAACAAATGAGAACCGCAGCTGTGCATTTGAAATTAAACACTACTGTATTATTGCAGCATTAATTTTGTTTAACACTCCAGATGAATAAGTGGACACATTGTTATAGCTAAATCATTACAAAACACACCGACTAATAACCAGTAAAGTTATGTTTAATTTTTAACAGAACTGGAAATTAAACTTGTGCAAAAAAAAACAATTGTTCCTCTGACTTAAGCATTTTTTTTAAGGCAATACATTTCTTTAGCAGGGTGTGCCTTGTGTTTACTTTTCAGAACTTTGATTTTCTCTCTCTCCTGTATCAGTAGGAGCGTACATTTCAAATTAAGTTATTTTTTAGTCAGTTCCAATGTCTTCCTTTCAGTTCAGCTCCACTTGTGCTTAATAAACATTTGGAACAAAGTTGGAGCTCAGCTCATCTTGTGCTTAATCCAGTTCACAGTGCTCAGCATTGTTGTTGTACTATTTAGCCCGAATTGCAGGGGACTGTGCATCAGAACATTGCATCTGATAAGTAGGTTAATTCATAGGCCATGCTAATTACTTTCTCTTGTTTAAAATTAGTCAGGAAATTTAGTTTAAATATAGTTTTTAAATGTAAGAATTGCATTGAGGCTACAATTCACCAAATGAGGGATACTCAATTGCAATAAGTCACAAAACAAATGAGAACTGCAGCTGTGGGCTTGAGACAGGACACTACTGTATTAATTTGACATTAATTTATTTTTAACAGAACTTTACTGAAAATTAAACTTATAAAACTACCTGAGCAAATATATACAACAATTATTGTTCGTCTAACCTTCTCAGAATCAGTTCCAGCATCTTCCTTTCAAAGTGGGGAAGTGCTTGCTGGCGTGTTGTTTTGCTAACTCATGCTTATCCTTTATAACAGTATCTTCTGACACCTTTGCACTATCCAACTACATTACAATACCAGCACTATAACAGGAGTCATAAAAACACAAGAAGCCACATTGAACGAGTCATTGGATCACAGCCACAGGACAGAAAAGGGACTGTAAACCATCATAAATCACTTTTAAGATGCCGAGTTTTTTCCTTAACATACTTGGGTGCCACCTATTTCCTCCTCATCCCTGCTTTCCTCCGATAACCACAAATACGGAGACCCATCACTAAAATATTTAACAAATCTATCCAGTTGACTCCTCGATTTTATAGAACACATAAAAGCCTCACGCTACATTTATATAAATAATAGCTTAAGTTCTGTTCCCTTCACTCCCTAGCACCTTAAACTTCACAGCTACTAGTAATGATTAACATTCAACATAATAAGTAAGTGTCACTTTTGTAAATACCCACATTTATTAATAACGAAGTTGATTAATGTGGTATGAGTGTTAAGCAATTTTAATTAAATATTACAATGTTTCCAAGCGACGGACGCATAAATTCAGTACGTGGTAACGATATTATTTCCCCTATATTCTGGAGCCTTCTAATGCGATTCTTCGTTACACCAAGTACGGTACTAAGTTGCTCAAGCCATATTAAGAGGTGGTTTAAAATAATTCACTAGTTTAGTCACTTCTAGAGGGCAACAACTATTACTCTGTGTTCGTTGCAATTGAGAACAGGTTTAGTACGGTGCTGGACTAAGCACAGCAGCAACGTTCGTTGCAATTGGACTTAAGGTGGAGCACAACTTCAGACCACAGCTGCGTACTAAACACGGGTTGAACGCCTGTTAGTACTTCACTTTCAGTTTGTTGCAATTAACCCCTAGACTTTGCACTATGAAGGTGTAAATCAAGCTCAAGCAGAGACAACCCATTAATGGCTTTCATAACTTCCATTAGTCTCCACCTCTGTCTTCCCTAACTCATTCTTGATCTTCCTAAACTAGGCGTTTAACTGAAATTCAGCCCAATGATACTGTTTAGTCTGAGAAAAAAAAATAATATAATAAGCACTATTCCTGACAGCCTGAAAAGAAACACAGATTCCTATAGCCTCAACTGAGCAAAAGAGTCCGTTTCTGCACCTTCTGAAGTATTATTTAAAAAAAAAACACCAGCACTGGCTGGAGAGGCTGTGGGTGTCCGGGCTCAGCGGTTATATAGGACAGGACTCATTGCTCTGCGCTGCCCATGCGGAATGCGCGTCTCCTCCCTCCACACGCCACCGCCTCGCTAAACCGCCTTCATACTCCCCAGCGGCAATAACATCTCCATTTATTAAATTTATTCTTCCATCTTAACCCAGAAAACTCCTGGGACGTTTCTGTGAACCGGTAAAGCTCTCTCTGTTGGTGGTCACAAGTAGAAACAATGCACGAGCTGAAAGCAGGAAGTCAAAGCACTCCTCCCTCACTGTATATCTGGGTCCAGACTTCCGAAAACTCCTAAAAGTGAATTTCCAGAAAGCCATATTAAAGTCTCCCATCCGTTCGTTTCAAATACATAAATTAGATGAGTTTGGGTACTTTTCTGATGTATTTTAATTGTTTGGCACTGTACCTTGTTAAATATGTTACAAGCAAAGTTTATCAACTTCATGCGAGGTTTTGCGTGGATACAAAAACATTAAATGATATCTATAACACACGTGAAGAGTGAATCTGAATTAATCAGAATGCCTCGCAGCACCAGAATTGTTATTTACGTATTTTAAAAATACATCTGGTGCATCTGAAGACAGAATAAAACCCAGAACTCTAAAAGGACGACAGACCATTAAACTGTCTGGTGATATTGCTGCATGGGGCGCAAGATCACAATAGAACACGTTATTGTAAAAAATGTTTACATTCGTGAATTAGTATTTTTTTAATTATACCAAATGTCCGTTAAATAATGAATTACGTTTATCAGACCATAAACACTATTATATGAAAAAAAAAACATTTACTATATATGCATTTAACTTGCTTTTTTAAAAAACATGACAATACGGTAGATAAAAATTGTTGTTCAGCGCTCTTGTATTAAATATACTCTACCAGCCTTTTAAGTCATGTGTCAGAAATAAAGTGTATAAAATTCGCTAAATCAAACAAAACACAAGCGCTACGAAAAAGAAAAAATGTGTTTATCCTGCAATTGTATCTTGCTGAAACGTTTTTTTTTTTCTGTGGCACTAACGGGCTAACGGTTAGGATTCCTGGTTTCCTGATTACATAGAAATGTGTCTCTCTTGTCTTACGGTGTCCAAATGATCAGTTCAGTGTAGAAAAGAGCAGGGTAAAACACCGGTGTAAAGTTAGCTTGAAGTTCGAAAACGATTTTGCCACGCCTGTAGCGTTTTCACGAAACCTCTTAGAATCGCGAGAATACTTGCTTTGTGCATAAAATACATTGTGAATGCTTTCTCAGCCTTTACTTTTTCGTTTATATTACATTTTTAGGACCAAGCACGAATATACTTTTGTCCATATCTTCGCAACGGAAGCACAGAACGCTTTCAAACCAAATGCATTTTAAAGACCACGACGTGGATATTTCCACAGCCTCTACATCAAAGTATCAGTGGGCTAATTCTCTTTTTTTAAAACCTCCGAGAAATACTGTTCAATACGGCTTCATGCGAAAAACCCGTATATGACCATAGGAAGCATAACAGCGCAGTCTCCAATTACCCAGACTGTAAGCACGGGAATAAAGCTTTGTCTGAATTCTGAAACCCTTCCTTTACGTCCTGTTTTCATTCAGGTAAGAGTCAACTATATGCACAATAGTACTGACAGCAGGAAGATTAAAATATTCTTTACTCAGCAGCTTATTAAAAACAGCTTCCATGATGTTCAAACCGATTTTTTACACAGAACACTGACACAGCTTTGCGTTCTGAATCTCTTTTTCTCGTGTGTTTATTTAATGTGGCACAATGTACTGGGATAGGGGTATTCTGTTCACAAACCAATAGCATTTAAACAACAGCACCCACAATGCTGCAAGTAAGTGTTTTACACACTAAGCAGAGAGCGATGTCTTCCTCGTTAGTATAGTGGCAAGTATCCCCACCTGTCACGCGGGAGACCGGGGTACATCAGGACATGCATTGAAGTGAAAGCAGGATGCGCTGCGACATCCACTGTGCAGACCCGCCACACTAAGAGGTGAGTGGGTCTGTTCGATCACAGCGCTAGGCGAATCCCTAAACAGTGTGCGTGGCAACAAACGAAACGGGCCTGTTTCCGCCCGGTTTCGATCCGGGGAAATCGGGCCCAGTAGTGGCGGGATCTGTACAGTGCATGTCGTAGCGCTTCAATGTGCTTCCTGATGTCCTACACCGAGTGCAGAAAAGACAGCATCCACAGCAACAACAGCTCAGGTCTCTGCACAGGAGCTAAGCTGCCCTAATCTCCTCTGCTCTGCGGCTCCTGCGGAGTGGAGTCCTGCCTGGAGCCGTGTTTGCAGGCTGCGGCTCCCCGCGCCCTGTCTGTGCGTCGTGTCCAAGAGCTCCTGGGAGGAAGAGAGAGCCCTCCCACTCGGGGGCTTTTCCACGGTCTGTGTGAGGAGGGGCGGGTGTGTCCAGTAGCTTATCGAGCGGAAGCCTGGGGCGGCGGAGAGCTGTGATCGTGCAGACCTTGAGGTGTCACCTCTTTGTCTGCTTTCCCGCCACCCCTCCGCCCAAGCTCTGCTCCAAAGTAGCCCGGCAACCCCTCACACCTGCACTTGTCACAACCTAAGGTGCGGTCATGAGACACCCATGGGGTGTCGTTCTGTTCTTGCTAATTGTTTCCTGCCCGTCGCAGGCAGGAGTCCATGCGAGGAAGATGCGCTGGACAGAGCTCAGAGGGCGCAGCTGGGTGGCTTTCCTTCTGAGTGACGTTCCTGCAACACTCTCCCGCTACTCTTGGTGCGCTCATGCCACAACACAGGAAGGCTGGCGCAGGTGGCTGTGGGCTTTGCGCACTGCCGAAATAGCTCAGTTGGGAGAGCGTTAGACTGAAGATCTAAAGGTCCCTGGTTCGATCCCGGGTTTCGGCATTTTGTTTCATCGCGCCCTTTGTTCCTCTCTCCAGCGCCACCTGCCTAAAGTGACGCGTCCCTTTCTCAGTCCGAAACGCAAGCGAGACACCAGCAGCAGTCCCTACAGGTTTCCGTAGTGTAGCGGCTATCACGTTCGCCTAACACGTGAAAGGTCCCCGGTTCGAGACCGGGCGGAAACAGCCGCGTTTTGCACGCTCCTGTACTTCACAGAGGTCTTGAGCGACCGGTCATTTGTTCCCAATGTATTTCCGGTGCCTTCGTGCACTCTTGTACCAAACGCACGTTCCTTTTGTACGCGGAGCCGATCATTTGCAATTGGGCTGTGCCGACAGACCAGGTCGAGCTCTGTCGGCTCAAAAGCAGCGCAGGACCTGCAAGAACAACAGAAAGATTAGCATCCAGCGGGGGCCTCTTAGTGAGCCCAAGAGCTCATCAAGAATCGGCTCCAGCAACAGGGCTGGGCGCATTGTTCCATTCTCCGCCCACTCTCGGTGTAAACAAGTCCCTCCTGGTCTCTGCTTGAAATGCACTTTCCTGCGTTTGCTTTGGTGTAACTGGCTTCCCCTGCATGGGCGAATGTGAAGAAGATCCTTAGTAAGTCATTGAAGAAAACCGAGAAGAGGTCGGAGTGGCCTCTGTCGTTCATCAACGATCCAGTCAGGCAGTACTCCTCTGTAAAGCGCCGTTCGTTCACGTCGATTGGCTTTTTTTTGCCTTCATTCGTGCGAGTAGTAAAAGCAGACGCCCCTATTCTGCCGTGACCCGGATTCGAACCGGGGTTGTTGCGGCCACAACGCAAAGTACTGACCACTATACGATCACAGCGAGTTACCGAGACACACGCGGCAGGGTGGAAAGGGCTGTGCTCTCTTCGTGTGACATAATTCGGAAAAGTCCTGACGTTGCATTTCAACTGAGCCCCAGTATACATCGACCCTTCGACACTCTGAGTGACAACTCTCTCGCGTGTTTTCTCATATTTATGTAGTTTGCTTGCATGATGCCGGGAACAGCATGGTTGTTCGCTGCCATATAGTCTAGCGGTTAGGGTTCCTGGTTTTCACCCAGGCGGTTCGACTCGGTTTTGCCTCCTGCTTTCCAAAAGATCAGCACCGTGTACGAAAGAGCCGCATTAAAACTACTCGAACGTGCAAAACGTGCGAGATGAGGGGGCGCTTGTTTCCAACCGAAACTTCTCGCGTGTGAGACGAGCTGATCATCGCTGTGGGACCGGGGTAAAGTTAGCTCGAAGTTCGAAAACGATTTTGGCACGCCTGTAGCGCTTTCACGAAACCTCTTAGAGTTGCGAGAATGCTTGTTTTGTGTATAAAATACATTGTGGATGCTTTCTCAGCCTTTACTTTGTCGTTTTTATGACATTTTTTTGACCAAGCACGAATATTCTTTTGTCCATATCTTCGCGATGGAAGCACAGAATGCTGTCAAACCAAATGCATTTTAAAGACCACGACTTGTGGATATTTCCACACCCTTTATATCAAACTATCAGTGAGCTAATTATCTTTTTTAAAACCTCCGGTTTTTCATCGATGCGTAATTACGCACGAACTGGAACCCGGGGGACCGCTGTGTGCACACGTTCACAACGCGAGAAATACTGTTCAATACGGCTTCGTGCGAAAAACCGGTATATGACCATAGGAAGCAGAACAGCGCAGTCTCCAATTACCCAGACTGTAAGCACGGGAATAAAGCTTTGTTTGATTTCTGAAACCCTTCCTTTACGTCCTGTTTTCATTCAGGTAAGGGTCAACTATATTCACAATACTACTGACAGCAGGAAGATAAAAATATTCTTTACTCAGCAGCTTATTAAAAACAGCTCCCATGATGTTCATACCGACTTTTTACACAGAACACTGACACAGCTTTGTGTTCTGAATCTCTTTTTCTCTTGCTTTTATTTAATGTGGCACAATGCACTGGGATAGGGGTATTCTGTTCACAAACCAATAGCATTTAAACCACAGCACCCACAATGCTGCAGGTAAGTGTTTTGCACACTAAGCAGGTCATCTGACTATTCCCAGCTTTGTTTTGGGTTATGGAACCTTTATTTTTTTATGATTTTCTGAAGATAACACTACAGGTGGGATGGGTGGGTTGTCTTCATGGCTCAATAGCATTTCAAATACAGCACCCACACTGCTGAAACCAAGTGTTTTACACACCAGACAGGCCCCCGAACCTCATACAACCTTACTGTGGCTGTGGCCCCTGTCTTTATTTTGTAATGAGTTTCTGAAGATAACACTACAGGTAATACACTGGGACAGGTGGGTCGTCTTCATGGCTCAATAGCATTTCAAATACAGCACCCACTCTGCTGAAACCAAGTGTTTTACACACCAGACAGGCCCCCGAACCTCATACAACCTTACTGTGGCTGTGGCCCCTGTCTTTATTTTGTAATGAGTTTCTGAAGATAACACTACAGGTAATACACTGGGACAGGTGGGTCGTCTTCATGGCTCAATAGCATTTCAAATACAGCACCCACTCTGCTGAAACCAAGTGTTTTACACACCAGACAGGCCCCCAAACCTCATACAACCTTACTGTAGCTGTGGCCCCTTTCTTTAATTTTTTATGATTTTCTGAAGATTACACTACAGGTAATACACTGGGACGGGTGGGTCGTCTTCATGGCTCAATAGCATTTCAAATACAGCACCCACTCTGCTGAAACCAAGTGTTTTACACACCAGACAGGCCCCCAAACCTCATACAACCTTACTGTAGCTGTGGCCCCTTTCTTTAATTTTTTATGATTTTCTGAAGATTACACTACAGGTAATACACTGGGACGGGTGGGTCGTCTTCATGGCTCAATAGCATTTCAAATACAGCACCCACTCTGCTGAAACCAAGTGTTTTACACACCAGACAGGCCCCCAAACCTCATACAACCTTACTGTAGCTGTGGCCCCTTTCTTTAATTTTTTATGATTTTCTGAAGATTACACTACAGGTAATACACTGGGACGGGTGGGTCGTCTTCATGGCTCAATAGCATTTCAAATACAGCACCCACTCTGCTGAAACCAAGTGTTTTACACACCAGACAGGCCCCCGAACCTCATACAACCTTACTGTGGCTGTGGCCCCTGTCTTTATTTTGTAATGAGTTTCTGAAGATAACACTACAGGTAATACACTGGGACGGGTGGGTCGTCTTCATGGTTCAATAGCATTTCAAATACAGCACCCACTCTGCTGAAACCAAGTGTTTTACACACCAGACAGGCCCCCAAACCTCATACAACCTTACTGTAGCTGTGGCCCCTTTCTTTAATTTTTTATGATTTTCTGAAGATTACACTACAGGTAATACACTGGGACGGGTGGGTCGTCTTCATGGCTCAATAGCATTTCAAATACAGCACCCACTCTGCTGAAACCAAGTGTTTTACACACCAGACAGGCCCCCAAACCTCATACAACCTTACTGTAGCTGTGGCCCCTTTCTTTAATTTTTTATGATTTTCTGAAGATTACACTACAGGTAATACACTGGGACAGGTGGGTCGTCTTCATGGCTCAATAGCATTTCAAATACAGCACCCACTCTGCTGAAACCAAGTGTTTTACACACCAGACAGGCCCCCGAACCTCATACAACCTTACTGTGGCTGTGGCCCCTGTCTTTATTTTGTAATGAGTTTCTGAAGATAACACTACAGGTAATACACTGGGACAGGTGGGTCGTCTTCATGGCTCAATAGCATTTCAAATACAGCACCCACTCTGCTGAAACCAAGTGTTTTACACACCAGACAGGCCCCCAAACCTCATACAACCTTACTGTAGCTGTGGCCCCTTTCTTTAATTTTTTATGATTTTCTGAAGATTACACTACAGGTAATACACTGGGACGGGTGGGTCGTCTTCATGGCTCAATAGCATTTCAAATACAGCACCCACTCTGCTGAAACCAAGTGTTTTACACACCAGACAGGCCCCCAAACTTCATACAACCTTACTGTGGCTGTGGCCCCTGTCTTTATTTTGTAATGAGTTTCTGAAGATAACACTACAGGTAATACACTGGGACAGGTGGGTCGTCTTCATGGCTCAATAGCATTTCAAATACAGCACCCACTCTGCTGAAACTAAGTGTTTTACACACCAGACAGGCCCCCAAACCTCATACAACCTTACTGTGGCTGTGGCTCCTTTCTTTATTTTGTAATGAGTTTCTGAAGATAACACTACAGGTAATACACTGGGATAGGGGGGTGCTATTCATGAGTCAAAAGCTTCATCACAACATCTGAAAATTTTAGATTTTACATTCTTTTTATTTCCCATGTTTCGTTTAGTTTTTTCCTAATTTCACATTTTAAATAAGCTATATCTGTAATCACAATGAAGGTGTGGTATGCAGTCTTGATGATGTGACTGTGTAACCATCAGGCACGAAGGAGAGAAAAACAAAAAACTCCAAAGGAGAAAAAAAATCTCTGGGGGTCCAAGGCCTGATGGTTGACCTCCCCTCCAGGTCCTGGTTGTGTATGACAAGTAGTTACAAGAAACAGTTCACATGCACAACCATGCAGATTGACACGGTGAATTCTATTTCATATATTATGTGAGACTAGATGTTAATGTTGAGTGTGTCCCATCCACTGGGTTGAGCAGTACAGGATCTTGAGTTTTGTAGGCTGGGTTCCTTGCTTCAGAAATCCAGGAGGATCCCTTGTCATGGGGGACGGAGCTCAATATCAACCAAAGGCACCGAAGAGAGAACAGTGGCAGGCATGGTGTGGAGAAAAAAAAAGGGTTAGACACAGAAAAAACAATTGCAACGTGGTTGTCTACTTACCCACTTGATATCTATGTTTCTGCACCTCCTAAAGAATTAGATCACTTGGGATAAAGAAGACTACAGAGACGATGTAGAAGACTACAGCATTGTTAAATATGCTTGTAGGTATGGGGCATCCTTAAAAAGGTCTGACATATATTTCCACAATTTAGGGGCTGTGTGCCTAAATGCTCTGCTACGTGCTTGCTATTGTTAACATAATCTGTTCATTGATCTAGACAGCATCCTACAACTACCTTAACCTTACTGTAAGAAAAGTATCACTTTGGTGTCTAGGCTGTTCTTTTTCATGAGTCTCCACTCCTGGAGATGTACATGGTACGATATTGAAAGCCAGTGGGGTTCGGACTTCGATGATGCAATTGTGTTTTATTGTTCCGGTTAGAATCCTTTTAGCACTGTGCCCTGTCTGAAGGTAGATAGAGTACTGTTTTGGAAACCTAATAAAAAGGAATCACCCTAGATACACTTCTATTTGATAGAAGCCATTTTTCTTTGATCTTTCTCACAACGGAGTGGAATTTCTTGATTAATCTATCTTACTAGGATGGATACAATTTTATCTGGAAATCTTTCACATAAATCATGTCATGGTGACATACTGTCGTTTTACATTTCTTTGCACTACTACAGTGATGTTAACAGTGTGTAGTGATCATATTTAAAAGGGACTGTGTTGTGTCATGATTAACTTTTTTACTGTTTTCATACAGACTTTGTTTGGTTTCTGGCAATAGATAACAAATGGTTTCTAGTGATTTTGTGTTCTAGTGTTTTTCATTATTGTTTGGCAAAGTGTACGAAAGTTTACTCTTACCCAAGATAAAATTTTTGGGGGGATATTGAAACTTGTACTTACGTGTCTTTTGGAGGTGAATTCTGCTGAGAACACGTTGACAGTCTTCTTGAGTTTCCAGCATGTCTTTTATGTAATGCTCGGGAGTAGGGGGTGGATGCTCACTCATCAACAGTGCCTGAAATATAAAACCGTAAGAAGGGTTACGAACTGCAAAGGATCCAAGGAGTATAAATGGGTCACAAATCAAGATCTAGGTATTTGCACAATTTGCCAGATCTCTCTTAATCAAACTCCTTTTTTCTTACTTTGTGTTTTTACAGCAAGACGTTATATTGTTTCTGTGCTAAATGGCAAGCTCTTTTAGGTGTTCATGGTTGTGTCTTTGTTTCTATACTATTGGAAAGAAACCTAGTAAGTGATTTGATGCATCCATGTCTAATCATTAATCTGACACAGTAATTCTATCTTTGAGATGCCTGTGTCATGTAATAAATTGCACAGATTATCAGTAATCTTTTATGTGTGCCTTCTTTGGTGTGTTTTTTGAAAAGTTATCTCTAATTTATAGAACCATTAATGCCAGAAGACAAGCCTGCAATCCAAACTTCTTGACAATAACAAACAATTATAACGTCCACTGAAATATGTCATCCTACTGTATGTTTCTGCTGAATCTAAAACTACATGTCCTGCTTAAAAAACCCTTTCATAGTGATAGTTTGCATGCAGAGCATACTCACCAAACTGGGGTTGGCAAAATGTACATATCCATGTTACTTCATTCTTTGCGCTTTCATACTCTTCTTTTGAGATGCACAATTCATGGAACCAGTTTTCACAACTGTCACACTGAATCTACACGGACAGTAAACCTTATATCAGTTCAGCTATCACCTTTCACTGGCATGTTTTGTTATTATGTGCTTACATTACACATACAGATAGAGATGATGTTCACTTACCCAGTTTGTCTGCCGCACTGGTGTTTCTCCACACATCAGGCACATGTCCTGGAGAGGAGCTATAATAAACATGCCAAATAGACTGATTTTTCCAATGTTATCTACAGATCATTGTTGCATAATTGAAGACAGTTTGATAGAGACCTTTTCGTATGCACTTTCCTGATTAGGTGTTCTACTGCTTCTTAAACCGCACATTGTCATGTCTCAGAATACTCCTGTCAACACCTGTTACCCTTTTTTGCGTCAGCGTGTGTTGCTATGATTTTAAGGGGGCACATGATAACACAGCTATCATGTTTCAGTTTGCTTTGCTTCACTATGGGCAATTTAGACCCACACTTTTCCCAGACAATGGTTGTGTCAACCACGACGAAGGCCAAAGTGTCATTGAATTTTAACTGTGTGAAATGTGATTTAATTAACTTTTCATCACTGTGTTATATAGTACAAAAAGAATACCCAAATGAGTTCTGCATATAAATAAATTGAGAATCTTTTTCATCCAGACTTGTTACAGAGAGAGAACATGCTTCAGGAAAATAATATACACCAAGAAACGTAGGCAATGAGGATCATATGGTACAATACCTGAAGCCTGAAGAATTCTGATTGACAGGTCTTCCCGCAACTTTCTCATTTCTTTGGCACTGCTGTTTATTTCGATATATGTTGGAATATCCGGGAAATTGTTAATGATGTCTGCGCCCATCTAACAGACAAAAGTTTGTTTCAATTATTTCCCTAAAAATCTCTCATACAATAGTTTTAAGTCCAAAATTTCGGCGTGGAAAGGTTATGCTGACCTGCATCACAAAGACCCCACAGCTTGAGGCATCTGCTTGCCTGGTGTGACCAATCACGCTTGGGTGCCAGTTGATATTCAACCAGTCTTCTTTTCCTAGGACATTCCTTCGCATCTTAAAAAAGTCCCTGTGAATCAAAACAATAGGTTATTGATAAATGAGGAAATATTTGTCATGCTGAACTTGAACCTGAAATGTATGTGTGCCCCTGCAGAATTTCACCACGAAACTAATGCTTGATTTCTTACCTGAACCTTTTTGCCGCTGCAGTGGAGTCTCCCATCTCATCACTCCCCATAGGGTCGACCACAAAGACTTTCTGGGATGGAGCATACAGATACTGCAAGAAACAAAGGGCCCATCATCAGACATGAAGTTGCATTTAATGTGGGGCCAGACACACAGGCAGTTTCAGGAGTTTTATGTTGTTTAAACAAAGGTTTTTAATATTTGAATATTTTATATATATAATATTTATATTTATATATTATTTAACATTTAATATTTTGCAAACCTCGGCAAAGACAGTCAGGAAATGACCTAACAGTACTTTTTTTCCTACATGACACTTTGACTTGTTTGGTTGTCTGTTCATTACACAGCAGTATTCACAATAATAATTTAGGAAAAGTGCACTGTCACCATTGCCTTGGACACTCACTATCAATGTCCACCTTTTTTAACAGGAGAGGAACACATACATTGTGACTTTGTAATTTTTTTAGATGCAACAAGGATAATCACTTGAACTGTAATGGTTCCAGGTGTAATTATAAACCTACGCTGTTTTGGATTACCTGCACCACACTTACCAACAATTTCCAGTGGACACCAGTGTTAAAAAAGCTAATAATGGCTTCATAGTTTTCAAAGTTGACCTGTAATGAAAAGAATGACAAGATTAGTACAACAGGCTGCCTCACAGGGATGGTGTGCTACCTTTGAATTTTGATTTCTGACTATAAAGGTAGTTTCTTTAGGCAGCACCATGGGCACAGTTGTGACCTGTTTTGATTGCTTGTAGCTCTCCTTGTTTCTCTATTGATAAAACAATCATCAGTTAGTGAAAAACCATGTTTGCCCCCTCACTAATGTAATCCATCAACATTTGTGTTTGATGTCCTTACCTTGGACAAACGTTGTCTAGCCATGCGCTCTCTATTCCCACTCATGATTACACCAGTTGTGTAGTGGTTCATTAGGAAAACCTTCTTCCCCAAGTCCATGGATTCTTTCGCTACTTGAAAGTAACACTCAATGGTCTTATGGAAAAAGCAAACACAATTGAAGAAGATGTGATTTCACGCACTCACAAACATTTGATTACACAAAAGCTCAGAAACCTTAACAAATGCATGCAATCAAACACTTTCATCTTACCTCGCCTATGAGCCACTCATCTGGTTTCAGAGACACAAACTCCGAGTGTCTGAAAATATATGTGTCTGCACTGTGCATGGATGGCAAAACTGCAACCACTAATTCACTCGGATTGATGTTCCAAAGGGCGTGTACCTAAAAAAGATTTACCAAGCCAAAAGCATACACAAGAGATCACTGGACCTAACATAATGAAAATTGAGATTACACACCACAAGTATAACACAAGTATGTCAACAAGTATAACAAGTTCGAGAGAAACGACAAAGAACACCTACAGTAGTAGAAGATGACATTCATAAGCTCTGAAAAAGAAGTGAATGTCCACACAGAGAAATATTTGAAATACAAATCCTACCTTCTTTTTGAAATCTGTTTTCTCTTTTATAAGTTTTGAGATGGGGCGTGCATCACAGTGTGGTGTGATCACTTCAGCCATGCCCACGGCAGCTTGCTTGGGTGACACTTTCCTTTCTTCTTTGTGCTGCCATTCTTTATATTCTGTGGTTCCTGCTTTCCCCTGCTGTACTTGCAGGCCGTTGCTGTCATCTGGCGATTTTTCATTTGTTTCAATATTTCTATTGCTAACTTTTTTTTCCTGTGTTCTCATTTTTTGGGGGATTGGAATTTTCTGTGGTGCGCTGTAGAATTTATTTTTTGTTTCTTTGCCTACACCTGGTGCTCTCTTTGCCCATTGTTCCTGTGCATGTTCATGACGTGTCTTAGTGGTGATCAATGGAGCCGTCAAAACCTTTTTGGGGAGAGCATTTTGGATTATATGTTCTCTGTACCGGCCTTGGAGGGATTGTCTCATTATCGTAATAAACTCTGCTGGCCTCAGTTTCCTCCTGTGCTGAAGTATTGAATGCTTGACAATGCCAAACCAGGTCTCAACATGACAATTAGTGGCTCTTGTTTGTGCTACCTCTGACATTGATATGTCTTTTTTGCTGTCTGAAGCATATCTTGCCAGGTCACCCAACAAAATTCCACTCCACAGTGGAAATAGTGCCATGTATCTTTGCAACAGAAATCTTATTATGTCTTCACAGAAATAGGGGTTCACATTGTGTTGTGTCCCATAGTCATCATGTCCTTGAGCTGATATGCTGTCTTCATAAATACCTTTGAACTCCACAGCGAAAGGAGAGCGGCCCAGGCTGCCTCTCATTTTTGGGTACAGTACCTCATCTGTGTCTTTGACTTCTGCTTCCTTTTCCATCTGGTCTGGTGTGGTTGTTTGAGAAATGTAAGCGTTAAGGAGGCAGACACTAGATTGGACTTCATTTGTGAACCTCCTGCTTGAGAGTACAATACACATGTGTTTGAAAACATTTCTGGCGACACTCAAAGTTGTGCTGTTTTGCAGGATGGCAAAGGAAAATGTTGCAAAGTCTCGCAGTCCTTTGTCTGTTGTTTTTTTACTAATTGCTTGAGAGACAGCCTTTATGACATGGGCAGAGCAAAGGTGCAGAACAGTGAACATCTGAAGTTCTGTGTACTTAAGTTTGCCTTGGCAGACTTTCATTGCACGATTTAAGTATGCATGGATGGTGTCCCCATTGAAGGCAAAAAGAACACTGTGAATCAGGGCCCAGCTGTAGTCAGTTTCTACATGCTGCACTCTCTTGGTAGTACATGTTGAGATGTCAAACATGAATTTCCGTAGCCAACGTTCTATACTGACAATGGTGTGGTCAGTTGTCAACATTTCAGACACTGGTAATGGAGGCTTTCTTTTTCCACCTCCAGGTAACGTAAGACTGTAGTACAAAATTCTTTTGTTCTCCGATGGAATTTTTCTGACTACCCCTCCTGTTGCATCCAGGTAAAGGCTGACTTTCTCCTTCATCTTTAGATGGGCAATAAGAATTCGCATACTCTGTTCTGTGTAAAGATAGGCAGCAAATGTGTCTAACTGCAAAATCTGTATATATCCTGGGAAATGGACAATGTCGAAGTCGCATGCTTTCATATATTTTTGTGCCATATGTAATTCAAACACTGGATCATAGTGAATGCGTTTACTGTTCCTGAACTCTGATGAAATGACTTTCAGGACATTCTGTGTTAGTGGTTTAGATAAATTGCCTGCTGCAATTTCAGCAAGCGGTGTTCTGCTCAGGTTCCTGTAGTACACATTGCTGATTCCTTTTGTGAGGGCACGGGCAATCTTTCGACGATAAGGCTGACGTGCTTGTCGAAATTTTGTTTCCCTTTTACTGTGCTGTATTTGCCCTGCTCTTACAACATCAATTGTGATGTCATCATTGCCCATTGGTTTGTGTCTTGTTGTCATAATGTATTTTACATTGCAGGACCTGAAGGTACAGACTGCTTTTATCATCAGAAAGTTTTTTTTTTCTGCTGTTCTCTTTCCTGATGTATTGGTATTTGAAGGCCATTGGGCAACAAGGATTTATCTTCCTGAACTCGTTATATAAGATCTGGGTCCATGGTCGTCTTAGTTTAGATGTACCTTTTAGAGGTGCTATTTTTCTCCATTGTTCAGCCTTTAAACATACTAGGAAAGTTTTAGGCACAGACATAATCTTTCTTAATCCCCTTTTATCCTGAGGTGATGTCCCAGATGAGCTTGCCCCCTGGGAATATTCACTGTGCTCTTCAGGCTTTTTTTCTGATTCTACACAGATTTTTTCTCCCTCTAACATGTCACCACTGTCTGTGCTGCCGTGTGCTGCCCATGCATCTTCTGTATCTTCTGATGAACTTCTGAGCTCTGTGTTGCCTTCCAAACTATGTCCCTCACTTTGACTTGAAATATTGACTATAGATTGTGTACTGTCATCTGGTTTGGAATCCCTACCAATACTCTCCTCTTTCTGCGCCCTAAGCACTTTGGTTCTTAGTTGTTTTCTATCTTCATGCCAAATCACTGATAACCATTTCTTGTTGCTGGGGCATTCCTCTCCAAGGAGTCTGTTTGACAGTGTTGACCACATACTGTCATTCCACCTAATTTTTTTTTCGAGTTTAGAAAACTTCAGAAATTCGTTGATCACATTCCCTACTCCACCAGCCCTTGACCACAGGTCTGGCCTTCTACTCCTCTGTCCTCCTTTAACATGTGACATTGCCAGCAATCTGAAAAATAGAGAACATATCTGAATGGACTGGAAACATAATTGAAATTCAATGCCCAATGGATGTTAATAGTGTAGGAGCGCAACAGATGTACAAGTCCATTAAATGGTTTTAGTTCTGTGTTTAATTTTACGGGCCCTATATTTTGATATAGCATCAATCACAAAACAGCATTCTGTCACTGTCACAACCACCAGCTAGCGGAGAATAACTCACAAAAGAACTAACCACTACCAGCAGCGGGTTAATTATAACAAGCACCGCCGCACGTGTTAATCCATCAGCACACACTCTACTGTGCGGCAAGCAGCACAATTTTAACCATCCAAACCCTCGGTATTGAGTCTTCTCTTTGACAGCTCTACCTCGCGTTTACTCTAAATCTCGCTTACTGGTTACTGATCTCCCTTTTGCCTCTCGACCTTGGGCCTTGCCTTCTGTTTCGGATTGTTTGCTTCTCTCTGTACTTCCTGGATTTTGATCTACCTTTCGCCGATCGACTATGATCTTGCCTGACGTTTCGGATTGTTCTCTTGTCTCAATAACTACTTGCTCCTGCGTCTGCACAGGATCTGCATACCTTTTCACTGAGGATTCCTGGCAGCCACCACATAAAAAAAAACTAGAAAAGAAGTATGTGTTTCTTTTAAAAAAATGTTTTTAAAGAAGTCAACATATCTGGGTTGTGTTTGCAAGATTTTTAAAAATTGCAAAGTTTTTGTGGGTATGATTGTAAAAAATCAAATCATAACTGAAGAAGGCTCCATGGTCAAAACATTGTGTTTTCTTTCTTCTCTTTTCAGCATGGAATAAATCTGATTACTGTATTGACCATATACATTTTCTTGCATTAGGACTTCATATTCTGCATACCTCAGCTTGCTCTCCATGAGACACACAGACAGGGAGAAAAGCTGGGAGTCAGAGCACAGGGTCTGCCATTGTACAGCACCCCTGGAGCAGCTGGGATTAAAGGCCTTACTCAGGGGCTCAACAGAGTAGGATTCCTCTGTCAACCATGGGATGTGAACCAGCAACCTTCCAGCCACCGGTGCAGATCCTGAGCCACAGAGCCACTCCTCCGCCTATTGTGCCAATTCTTTAAAATTTGTCCAAAAAGATGCAATTTTGAAAAAAAAAAACTGTTGTAAATAACATCAGTGGCTATTGAAAAGTACATAGAAAAAAAGAGACAAGTTAATAAACTTGGAATGACTACTTACAGCTCTGGAAAGATCGAAGATAGTGTTTCAGGTTGTTGTCCTTTAATTGATCCTCAACCAAAACAGAAATCCTCAACAGTCGAACAAGTCCATGTGATGAAAACCCTTATGCTCTTTAAATGGTTTTTAATGGATTGTGCATCTGTACTAAATTTTTTTCCACTCATAAGCTTTTGGATGAGAGATTCTGACCACTGTATAAGATCAGAAGCAACAGAAAAAACAGGCCTCTTTTCTGCTTATTTAACACACTCCTAATGCAAACAACACATTATGAATACAATGGAAAGGTTGCACCCAATGGGATCAAGCAGCTTAAAACATATGTTCTGGGGACAGGAAAGTTGTTATAGAGATAAATGGTATTCATGAAACAAATTATGTAGCAAAAAACTTTGCCAAAAGTCACAACCCATTTAACATATGTCTGACAGGTTAAATGAGTTTGATATCTCTTAGGTTTGAAATGCACTCCAACGGCTGTATGATGCAAGCTCAAGAGTCAAAAGAACAGTAGTGAACTACAGTTCTTACAATTATAACAAGCAGCCGTGTGCTCTTGTGAATGATCTACATCATACACCCTTACAGACTTGGAAGTTTGCACAGTTTGTAGTCTTTCTAATTCAAAATTGGTTAAGTGTGAAATAGACGGAATGGTTTAAATAACCAGACAAAACAAATAGTAACAAACATTCCTTACCTTGGTCTTACATGGCACAGTTTGTTTATTTCAGGCTTTACTTTTTACTTTTAAATCCCTTCTAAACGAAACATGTCCCATAACTCCCTATGTACAGGGTGAGGCCTATTTATAATTTAACTTAATCTTTAAGTTGTTAATTCCTTACAGGAGCAAGCAGCTTGGAGCATGCGTTCTCAGCACTCCACGTGCCACATAGAGAAAGGAAAACTTTTTAATGGTGTTCATGTACATTACAGCTACATGAGTTAAGCTTTTGAAGGCTGATTTGTAGAGAGGTAAAAACAAATTAAACTGGTTCATGACAGTTCAAGAGAAAATTTTTATATTAAACTCTCTCTCAGATATCAGAGTATGCCAGTTTGACTGCTGTAAAAGTATTAAAAAAATAACAATACCTCTTGGTTATATTATACTGCGAAACCCAAGTGTAACTAATATTTAACAAGTAATAGTTTAATTCCATGCTGAAAAGAGAAGAAAGAAAACAAAGTTTCGGCCATGGAGCCTTCTTCAACTGTAACCCTTGAAGAAGGCTCCACAGCCAAAATGTTGTGTTTTCTTTCTTCTCTTTTCAGCATGGAATTAAACTATTACTTGATCCTTTGCAGCCTACACCTGCTGACACAGCTAGCCATCTGAACTAATATTCAACAGGTTCCACTCACATAGAGATTCAAAAATGCTTTATTATCATGACTGTTAAATCACAGAGTTGCCAAGGCCAATACAACATCCAAAAACATCCACAAAGAAAATACAACATAAGCAGATATTCTGCTACAGATTATTGTCTATGTGGCATTCTAGTTTGTGTTATGTTTGTGTACTCCTGTGGTTTTATAAGTGATTTTTCTAGTTTTTTTCTGTGCTGTGGTAGATTTAGAAGTGTGTTATTTTTGTTGTGCTATACTTCCTCCTCTGTATGCAATTGCATTTGACCTCAAGTACAGGCAGCAAAGCTATTATCAAACTTTGGTTTTGATCTTAACATCATCAGAGGGGTTACTGATTTCTGAACAGACTTAGAGTGTGAAAGTCAACAATGTATTATCCAACAACAGGTATTGTTTTACTGGTTCCCCCAAGGATGCATATTGTCTCCGTTACTCTTTGTCCTGTAAGCAAACACCCTCAAGAGCTCTCACCACTCCAGACACTTAATAAAATTTGCAGACGACTCTGTCATTGTTTGTCTGCTGCAAGTAAATGAGTGTAGCTATGGACATGTCAGATGAGTATGATAGGAGGTGTGAAGAAAACTTCCTGAAGACAAATGTGTCCAACATCAAAGAAATGATAACAGGTTTCTGGAAAAAACCCATACCCCCACCCAAACCTAAAGGGGGAGAGAATTAGCTGAGGTGGTAGGAAAAAAAAATTAGTAGTTGTGAAATGTTCTGAACCCTAAGTGAAATTTCAAAACAACTTAAAAAAACAGGTCCAATGTGGACATGATCCTCACAAAAGGACAAAATTGTCTTTATTATAAAGGCAACTTAAGCATTGTAATGTTAATGATTCATTGTTGATCTTCTCCTATCGGTCCTTCCTCAATTTGTTTTAATTTTCACTCTGATGTGTGGTTTGGAAATTTCAAGAACCAACTGGGTTGTCTTGTGAAATTATGTCCGTCTATTGTTCACTTGTTCTGCGTACAGCAAAATACATCTGTAACGAATCTTCACACCCCTTGTCTAACTAGTTCCAAGTTCCAACCAACTACAAAACCAATAGATTAAAATTCTGATTCATAGCTGCAGCCATTTCCTTACTTCATACTTGATTTCTGGGCTATTTTTTATATGCATGTTATTGGTAATTTATGTATGTTATTGTTATTGTAGACAATAGTTAGTACATCACATTCAAACACTTTAAAAAACAACCTTAGGCCTTCAAGGCTTGAAAATATAGAGCTCTAAAATATTGGAATTATTTGAAGACAATATCAGGAGTGCAAGTGGCAGGAAAGAGATGAGCACAACATGTATTCTTATATTATTTAGTATGTTGTTTAAGAATAAAATAAACTGTGGGAAGACTGCAATAACAGCAATAGTACAATAAAAGATGAGAATAACAGTGGAAAAAAAATTACAGGATTACTAAAAAATAAGGAACTTAAAATGCAATCCAACATCAGACAATACTGATAACAGGGAAGAAAGTGCAAGAGACTCAACAGCTGAGGAGAAGGGGAAAATATCACATTGAGATAAATAAGGAAAAATGGGTCACAGGAAAAAATTAAATCAAAGAGCAAAAGGGAAAAACATGGAAAAGCCAGCAGAAATTCTAGCACCAGCACAAAAATAAGGGGACAAAACAGAAAGAATACAAAACAACTGAACAAAGGAACAACACATGGAAGAAAAGAAAGCCCATGCATTCATGAACCTACACCAAAGAAAAGATAAAAATAGCTTTTCTCCACAAAGAGTTAAAACCCATCGTAACCATAAATACTGTAGGGAAAAAAAGTCCCTAGAAAAGCTGTGTCCTGTTTTCTCTGGTTATCTCACCTTTTGGAAAGGGTGATTGTATGCAAAACATTAATGCTAAAACCTGTTTACATATACTGTATCTACCTTCCTGCCTGGGCAGATGGCAGATCCACCACATTCACTTCTGTCAGACCTACCCTTGTAATCCATTACCATGAAAAACTCAAATCAGCCCAGGTCTGGAAACAATGCAAAAGGAGACATACTGTATGGAGAGAGGACCCAGAATCCCCCCTGTAGTAGACTGCTACTGGGCAAGGGGTAAAAAAAATAGAAAACCAACCTATTCCTTTTTTAAAAAAACCCTAGAAGCAGGCACACAGGCGAGCTCAATTTCTAACAACACATAAGCAAAAGAGACATCTATAAGGGCAGGTGACTGGAGATCTCAATAAGAGTCAACACAAACACAAATGATACAAAAACCAACACAGTCTTCCTAAAATAATTTATGTAAGTATTTTCAAACCGCTTATACTTTCTGAGTACGCTAAAAAAAATCAGTTGTGGACTGTACCTCTTACCCCACATTGAAAGTTTGTATATTTGTTATTTGTTCAAAATAGAGCCTATTGCTTTTTAGAAATCAAAGACACAGGTCACTATTTTTCTGTTCATTTAAAATGTGTGTTGAGTGCGTATGTGGTCAGATATGTGCCAGCTTCATATGAAGTCGATCTGACTTCTATTCAGGACACTGTATTTGGCAAGCTGCCAGTAATAGGGTATTGAAGATACTGGTGAATAGCTAGCCCAGGTTACTGTTCACACAAATGCTCCGGCAGTTGTTAGGGTCAGGTGATCAGTCCTGGATTCCAGGCCAAAGGAAAACATCCGTACTTCAGGATGGGGTTGAGTATTTTAAACTAGGCTCATCACTAGGCTCATGCAGTTATGTCACATGATGTGGCTGTTTACCCTGTCTACGCCACAGGCCTTTTGTAGTTTAAGGGTATGGAGTTAGTATACTTGCTCCAGCTTTGTGTTTGGGAAATCCAAGGGATATTGGTTGTTTTTTATAGACAATTCAACAATGTTCTGTTTTTAAGACTTTGTACCATACACCGATCTGCCCCGGAGACCCAAGTGATTCTGGTTTAGGTAAGCCAAGGGACAATGATCTTCACGTTACCAGGGGGACAGTGGGTGGACAAGTCTCCCCTAAACAATGTATCTTGTCAGATTATGATGTCAGTCCGTTTAATAATGTTGTTGAACTCCCTTCAGCCAAAATACAGAGGAGCCCAGGCCCAGAATGTTACACATACTGACAGAGAGTGATCTCATTATGTGTGTCATGATGGTGCTGTCTGGCTGTCCTGCTGGTCTGGATGAGGGGTGCGTAGTGTGGTGCAGGTACTTGTCCCATCCTGCTCTTGGTCCAGGTTGGAGGGTTGCACCGATTCTGAGTCTTGTTAGCTGGTATGGATTGGTTTGGGGGTGTTGATACCAGAGTGGTCCAAGAGGGGGGTGCAGATGTCTCGGGGGCATTCTTGTTTTTCTATGACTTCACGTTGATTCTGTTGGTTCTGAGTGTCTTGGTTACATACGCTTGTGTGTATAGATGAAAAAGCTATTGAAGAGCACCTCATTCATCTCGGTGGAAGTTCCCATGTTCAAAAAATCCTAAAAAGAGAATTAAAGTTTCACACAACAAAGCATGACTGTGAAAGGTCAGGAGGCCTGACACTTGCACAAGTGCACAACACTTGATTACAGTCAAAAAATCATGAAGCCATGAAGACGACCCACCTGTCCCAGTGTATTACCTGTAGTGTTATCTTCAGAAACTCATTACAAAATAAAGAAAGGAGCCACAGCCACAGTAAGGTTGTATGAGGTTTGGGGGCCTGTCTGGTGTGTAAAACACTTAGTTTCAGCAGAGTGGGTGCTGTATTTGAAATGCTATTGAGCCATGAAGACGACCCACCTGTCCCAGTGTATTACCTGTAGTGTTATCTTCAGAAACTCATTACAAAATAAAGACAGGGGCCACAGCCACAGTAAGGTTGTATGAGGTTCGGGGGCCTGTCTGGTGTGTAAAACACTTGGTTTCAGCAGAGTGGGTGCTGTATTTGAAATGCTATTGAGCCATGAAGACGACCCACCCGTCCCAGTGTATTACCTGTAGTGTAATCTTCAGAAAATCATAAAAAATTAAAGAAAGGGGCCACAGCTACAGTAAGGTTGTATGAGGTTTGGGGGCCTGTCTGGTGTGTAAAACACTTGGTTTCAGCAGAGTGGGTGCTGTATTTGAAATGCTATTGAGCCATGAAGACGACCCACCTGTCCCAGTGTATTACCTGTAGTGTTATCTTCAGAAACTCATTACAAAATAAAGACAGGGGCCACAGCCACAGTAAGGTTGTATGAGGTTCAGGGGCCTGTCTGGTGTGTAAAACACTTGGTTTCAGCAGAGTGGGTGCTGTATTTGAAATGCTATTGAGCCATGAAGACGACCCACCTGTCCCAGTGTATTACCTGTAGTGTTATCTTCAGAAACTCATTACAAAATAAAGACAGGGGCCACAGCCACAGTAAGGTTGTATGAGGTTCGGGGGCCTGTCTGGTGTGTAAAACACTTGGTTTCAGCAGAGTGGGTGCTGTATTTGAAATGCTATTGAGCCATGAAGACAACCCACCCCATCCCACCTGTAGTGTTATCTTCAGAAAATCCTAAAAAATATAAAGAAAGGTTCCACAACCCAAAATAAAGCTGGGAAAAGTCAGAGGACCTGCTTAGTGTGCAAAACACTTGCAGCATTGTGGGTGCTGTGGTTTAAATGCTATTGGTTTGTGAACAGAATACCCCTATCCCAGTGCATTATGCCATATTAAATAAAAGCATGAGAAAAAGAGATTCAGAATGCAAAGCTGTGTCAGTGTTCTGTGTAAAAAATCGGTTTGAACATCATGGGAGCGGTTTTTAATAAGATGCTGAGTAAAGAATATTTTAATCTTCCTGCTGTCAGTAGTATTTTCAATATAGTTGACCCTTACCTGAATGAAAACAGGGCGTAAAGGAAGGGTTTCAGAAGTCAAACAAAGCTTTATTCCCGTGCTTACAGTCTGGGTAATGGGAGACTGCGCTGTTCTGCTTCCTATGGTCATATACGGGTTTTTCGCACGAAGCGATTTGAACAGTATTTCTCGCGTTGTGAACGTGTGCACACAGCGGTCCCCCGGGTTCCAGTTCGTGCGTAATTACGCATCGATGAAAAACCGGAGGTTTAAAAAAAGATAATTAGCTCACTGATAGTTTGATGTAAAGAGTGTGGAAATATCCACAAGTCGTGGTCTTTAAAATGCATTTGGTTTGACGGCGTTCTGTGCTTCCATTGCGAAGATATGGACAAAAGAATATTCGTGCTTGGTCAAAAAAATGTCATAAAAACGAAAAAGTAAAGGCTGAGAAAGCATCCACAATGTATTTTATACACAAAACAAGCATTCTCACAATTCTAAGAGGTTTCGTGAAAGCGCTACAGGCGTGCCAAAATCGTTTTCGAACTTCGAGCTAACTTTACCCCGGTCGCTGTGGGAGGGTTACTCTGGTAGACAGGGCTGACCTTCGGCAATAGGATTTATAGTCTCCAAGATGATATTTGCACTTTCTGGAGAGGCGATTTTCTCCACTTCAGTAGCCCGATTTCGTCGATTGCGTGGAGAGGGCTGTAGAATGTGGCGCCGCCTTTCCTGCTCCGTCCATGACAGGCGTGCTGGTCTCTGGAGAGAGAGCACGGTCCATCAGCGCACTCCAATAAAGGCACTGGAAGCAGCTGAATCGCATTGGCGAAGCTCAGGGCTGGGCCGCTGGGCACGTCTTACCACCGTTTCCGTAGTGTAGTGGTTATCACGTTCGCCTCACACGCGAAAGGTCCCCGGTTCGAAACTGGGCGGAAACAGACATCTTTTGTCGCCAGGCACAAAAGGGGATTGGGGATTCGCCTGGCGCTGTGATCGAACAGACCCACTGGACCCACCTCTTAGTGTGGCGGGATCTGCACAGTGCATGTCACAGCGCATCCTGCTTTCACTTCAAGGCGCGTCCTGATGCACCCCAGTCTCCCGCGTGACAGGTGGGGACAGGTGACAGGTCCTATACTAACGAGGAAGACATCGCTCTCTCCGACCCCCGGCATCGTGTCCCGACCCACCGTGCTGGAAGCCGACGCATGCTGTGATTCCTTTACGGAGCAGAAATGACAACCGAGGAGCCGAGAGATCATGTCAGCATTTCGCGTCTGAACGGAAAACACAAACGACCAACTCGGAATGACTTGCCTTTGACGCTTCTCAAAGCGTTCTTTGTGCATCGAACAGACCCACTCACCTCTTAGTGTGGCGGGATCTGCACAGTGCATGTCGCAGCGCTTCCTGCTTTCACTTCAATGTGCTTCCTGATGTCGAGTCGACTGCCGTGCGGAGGCTCTGAAAGCGAGAGCAATGAAAAGGTGCACGACGCTGTGAAAGAAAACAGAGAAGTGAAAGGCAGGCATTTCTCTAAGGAGGTGAAAGAAAAGCTACTCCCCGTCGGGGAATCGAACCCCGGTCTCCCGCGTGACAGGTGGGGACAGGTGACAGGTCCTATACTAACGAGGAAGACATCACTCTCTCCGACCCCCGGCATCGTGTCCCGACCCACCGTGCTGGAAGCCGACGCGTGCTGTGATCCCTTTACGGAGCAGAAATGACAACCGAGGAGCCGAGAGATCATGTCAGCATTTCGCGTCTGAACGGAAAACACAAACGACCAACTCGGAATGACTTGCCTTTGACGCTTTTCAAAGTGTTCTTTGTGCACGACGACTGCGCCGCCTAGCAGATACAAAGGGGTTGTACAACTTTGAACTAGCAAATGGAAGAGGGCTAAGCCCCCTCTCTTTTAGCCCAGGTTCGATCTGTCTCCCAGAATCACCAGGGCGCACACACACACACACACCCGTGCCGTTGAAGTGCTCTGCTTCATTTCTAAGGGCAACTCAACATTCACTCCTATCCCGAGTGCAGAAAAGACAGCATCCACAGCAACAACAGCTCAGGTCTCTGCACAGGAGCTAAGCTGCCCTCATCTCCTCTGCTCTGCGGCTCCTGCAGAGTGGAGTCCTGCCTGGAGCCGTGTTTGCAGGCGGCGGCTCCCCGCGCCCTGTCTGGGCGTCGTGTCCAAGAGCTCCTGGGAGGAAGAGAGAGCCCTCCCACTCGGGGGCTTTTCCACGGTCTGTGTGAGGAGGGGCGGGTGTGTCCAGTAGCTTATCGAGCGGAAGCCTGGGGCGGCGGAGAGCTGTGATCGTGCAGACCTTGAGGTGTCACCTCTTTGTCTGCTTTCCCGCCCCCCCTCCGCCCAAGCTCTGCTCCAAAGTAGCCCGGCAACCCCTCACACCTGCACGTGTCACAACCTAAGGTGCGGTCATGAGACACCCATGGGGTGTCGTTCTGTTCTTGCTAATTGTTTCCTGCCCGTCGCAGGCAGGAGTCCATGCGAGGAAGATGCGCTGGACAGAGCTCAGAGGGCGCAGCTGGGTGGCTTTCCTTCTGAGTGACGTTCCTGCAACACTCTCCCGCTACTCTTGGTGCGCTCATGCCACAACACAGGAAGGCTGGAGCAGGTGGCTGTGGGCTTTGCGCACTGCCGAAATAGCTCAGTTGGGAGAGCGTTAGACTGAAGATCTAAAGGTCCCTGGTTCGATCCCGGGTTTCGGCATTTCGTTTCATCACGACCTTTGTTCCTCTCTCCAGCGCCACCTGCCTAAAGTGACGCGTCCCTTTCTCAGCCCGAAACGCAAGCGAGACACCAGCAGCAGTCCCTACAGGTTTCTGTAGTGTAGCGGCTATCACGTTCGCCTAACACGCGAAAGGTCCCCGGTTCGAGACCGGGCGGAAACAGCCTCGTTTTGCACGCTCCTGTACTTCACAGAGGTCTTGAGCGACCGGTCATTTGTTCCCAATGTATTTCCGGTGCCTTCGTGCACTCTTGTACCAAACGCACGTTCCTTCTGTACGCGGAGCCGATCATTTGCAATTGGGCTGTGCCGACAGATCAGGACGAGCTCTGTCGGCTCAATAGCAGCGCAGGACCTGCAAGAACAACAGAAAGATTAGCATCCAGCGGGGGCTTCTTAGTGAGCCCAAGATCTCATCAAGAATCGGCTCCAGCAACAGGGCTGGGCGCATTGTTCCATTCTCCGCCCACTCTCGGTGTAAACAAGTCCCTCCTGGTCTCTGCTTGAAATGCACTTTCCTGCGTTTGCTTTGGTGTAACTGGCTTCCCCTGCATGGGCGAATGTGAAGAAGATCCTTAGTAAGTCATTGAAGAAAACCGAGAAGAGGTCGGAGTGGCCTCTGTCGTTCATCAACGATCCAGTCAGGCAGTACTCCTCTGTAAAGCGCCGTTCGTTCACGTCGATTGGCTTTTTTTTGCCTTCATTCGTGCGAGTAGTAAAAGCAGACGCCCCTATTCTGCCGTGAACCGGATTCGAACCGGGGTTGTTGCGGCCACAACGCAAAGTACTGACCACTATACGATCACAGCGAGTTACCGAGACACACGCGGCAGGGCGGAAAGGGCTGTGCTCTCTTCGTGTGACATAATTCGGAAAAGTCCTGACGTTGCATTTCAACTGAGCCCCAGTATACATCGACCCTTCGACACTCTGAGTGACAACTCTCTTGCGTGTTTTCTCATATTTATGTAGTTTGCTTGCATGATGCCGGTGAAGTGGAAATCTAATAAGTAAATTGATTCTTAAAAATGTAGAGAGCTTTGAAAAAATATATTGGTGCTTTTAGATAATATATTTCAAGGATGTAACTGCTGTGCTACAGTGCGTGCAGAATTTTAGAAAACAGTTCGTCAACAAAGTACACTGTTTAGGTTAGTTTAGAAGACAATGTACCAAAACAATATATGCTGTCTGGGTCATTAGAATTAGCTGAAAGTAACTGATAAGCTTTGAATAACAAATCTAGTTTTTCTTCTCTCGCTCTATGATGTAATCTGTTTTCTCTTAGAGAAAGGGGAAGTTTTAGAAGGGACCAAGTGCTGAATTTTTTTACAGCGCAACGTCTTATAAAAACCCTGTACTGCTTGTAACAAATTGAGTCTCTGGTTGCACTTTGCAGGGCTCCCAATATTGCAATATTGAAATAAAGACCTTACTCAGGTGAGAACTCTCTCTTGTGGCTTCCTTGATAGTTATATTTCCATGACAATTTGGGGGCTCGTCCGGGATCACAAACCTGAGCGCGAACGGCTGCTGAAACTCCATCCGGACCCGGACAATTTTAGCAAATTGGACGAACCTCGGAGGATAAACTGTTTATCCTTCCAGAGACGCGTCTGGAGTATTGGCAGCTGTCTGACGTCAGTAAGTGATCCTTTAAAATTAATAGTTATATTTCCATGACAAGAGAAAAACCATCAACACCCCTACCACCTCCACCAATCCTAACCTTGTTTTTACTATACCCTCTGACCTTTCCCTTTCACCCCTTTGCATCCTCAGCTAACATATTTTAAAATTACAATAGACTGTATAGTATTTATGTTTAAAATTAAGGTAAATATGTCAAAATATCAAAATCCAACTGCACAGTGCTATTGTAAGAATGCTTGTCAAGTTCTCAAACAAACCTGCATTGTATTTTTAAAATATTTCAGCAGAGGATTCTGGATAACTGGAGTATAAATGAAGATTCGACGATAATTTTTTTTGAGTGAATATGGTTTTCTGGGGAGTTGCAATGTTGGGCATTATTGGACATTTCCCGGTGACCCTGACACGTGTTAAACACTCGCATTTCCTGCAAATATTAAAATGGTTAAGGTTTCGCTGAGAAATCCAATCGACTGAAGACAATGTTTATATTGCAAAAGAACCCCGTCCCTGGGTGGACTCGAACCACCAACCTTTCAGCCGAACGCGCTAACCGACTGGTAAGGTCATTTCTCGAATCACAAGTTTTCGGTTAAAAAAAAATCCCGTTTATTTTGCCAGCCTGTAATATTTCTTCTGCACTGATAACCAAGAATTGAATTTCATTTTTCGCAAGCTGTGTGAATTTAATCAAAAACAAGTTTTCCAGAAAGGAAATGAACACATGCATTTAACGAAATCAAGCCCTTTGTGATTGCCCGAAATGATACGTTCTGTACTACAAGATAGGAAGAAAGACACGGCTGGGATTTGAATCTCGGTTCTTTTGTTTAATAGAGAAGCGCTTTAACCAACTAGGCTACAGTGACAGGGTACCCATCACCTTTTACAGCCGCTTGGACACACCGCTCTGAGACATCTGCGTTCAGTAAGCGCTGAACCTGCGCTCAGAGCAAATTGCCTCTTTTACATAGCAGCCCCGACACTGAGAAACGAAGAGAACTGGCTTTTATCTGCCATTTTCATGTCCAATGCGTTTGACATCTCCCAAGGGCGACAGAGTTCTTTTGCGACACTATTTCTTCTTCTTTTTTATTTCTGTACGCTTTGATAAAAAACGAGAAATCGTGCAACGGAAAAATATCTTTTTTTCATAGAGAAAACGTGCACCAGGAAATGTTGTGTTGAGAAGAAATGATTTAACATGATACGTGACCTAATTTATCGGAGCAATTGCTCGACCAGCAAGATCTGGAGAGGTTGGAGAGTCTGGTGGATGTGATAATTATACGGTGTTGTGGAAGAAAACAGTCTTTCTTTGAATTCTCAGTCAATCGGAATTTCAGTGCGAAACATAAACCCCTTGTCTGATTTAAAGAGATTATATTTTAAAACTCATAAAAAATCAGAAAACACATGTTTCTCACTTTGAAATTTTAGACGGAGCGGTGCATGACTAGTAGCGGCGCTGAGCACACTTTGGGGGAATTCAGGTCATGTGAAATGCCAGCGGTTTAATAAACAACGCGTCTGATTTCGGATCATAAGATTGTAGGTTCGACTTCTACCTGGTTCGTGTAAATTTTATTCAAGCTCCTCAGTCATAGATGTATATTATGTAATGAACCGCACCTGAAAGCAAACGTTGGGTCTGTTTCCTTTGTTTTCCAGCATGAAATAGCAAATCGTTACAAAAAGCACCTGCTAATGTCCAATAGCGGGTTTTGTTCTCAAATTACAGTTTCAGGCTTCAGACACTTTTTAATAAAACAAAAGTGTCCGGAAACTCATTAACTTTCAGGTTTGCTTGAACCTGTATTAAAAAAAGTTATCTGAAACTTCCGGGATTCCATTATCTGATGTAGCTGTCTCTAAAGTTGGACGTGATGTTAAGCAGATGTGAACTGTGCCTTTTCTCTTAAAAAAAAAAAGTTCTTTTTTCCCCTCCACTCCAATGCTGGAGACTGTAAGCCTGTGTGAGCCCCACACTGCGTGTCCTGTACTGCTCTATTTTGTTTTGATTATCTATGTGGTGTACAGATAGAACTCAACTGCATGGGGTGAATTCCGTGTTCAGGACCAGCAGAACCTGAAAAAGTAACAGCTGACCACGACATGATTTGAACACGCAGCCTTCTGATCTGGAGTCAGGCGCGCTACCGTTGCGCCACGAAGTCACGGTTGTCAGAGCTGTTGAATTTCCCAAAGGAGACAAATCAGCTTCACAAAAAAAAAAATCTCCTGTGAAGAGCGCAGCTCTCCGAAGAGAGTCTCTTCTTCACAGACCACATTTTATTCTTCCTGCGCAGCTCTTGTGCAGGTGTTGTTCTCAATTACAGATCCAGGAACACTGATTTTTTTTCTATTTTTTTTAATTAAGTACCCCATGGTGCAACGGTAGCACGTCTGACTCTAAATCCCCAAGTTCATTTTCAAAGTATATCGGAGTCAACTGATACTGATCAGGTTCTGCTGCTACTGAACCCGCAGTCTTCACCTTAAGGTTCAATTCCTCAAGCCTTTTGACCTTATATGTCCATCCCTTCTCGTCAAAACTCGTATTTTCACAGAGTACCCTTCAGAAATCGCAGTATAGAATGAAAAAACTCCAGTAGATCTCGGCCGCTGTTGGTGATTTTCCTTTAAAAATAAATGAATCTCTGGAAATTTTACGGAGTGTATCACTTTCACTGAGACCGAGAAGTGTTAAGCTGTACATGAGTCTTTGTGGTTCGGTTGTTAACCAAAAGGGTGGTGGTTTGAGCCCTCCCAGGGACACTATGAGCCTTTTAATGTACACACCCGTCTCACTTTATCTCCACGGCCGGTCTTGTACCGCAATCAAATACAGAGCCCGTAGGAGGCAGTAAGCTCGCATATATAGCTCACTGTGTATATAATGAAGAAGCAGAGGTTAGTTTCTCATCTGCGCGTTACAGAGCCTTACGCAACTCGTACTGTACCAACAGTTAGGGTTTGATCCCTGCACGGGCTATTAGCTGAAAAGCCATTGTAAATGACGTGTAAGAGATTTATAGATACTGTAGATCAGTAGTTCTCAAACTGTGGTACGCGTACCGGCAGTGGTACGTGGAGTGCCACCAGGTGGTACGCCAAATGACCCTGGAACTGTGTAGTGTGCACTGAAAAATCGGGACAGGTTTTCATATTTTGTATTTTAATACTTGTCGAATACGCAGGCTACATACTACGATACAGTGCGTGCTAATACTTCAGTGGACACAAGAGATACTCTGTAATTCTATACCACTCTATAGGAATGCGTGCTACGGATGCAAGTGACCAATTGTATTTAAAAAAGCTATTGTATCTCCAGCAAATAGGGAGAAAGGAGAATTAGCGTGATTTTGGAACAATGCCAACATTGTAAACACAGGAATGCATAGAAATACGTGCTACGAACGCAGGCAATCTTGTGAGCACACGAAAGCGTGATAGAAAAATATTTAAGAACTGTTCGAATTTGAGAAAAATACACAGAGCGTCTCTGTGTTTCGCTCCCATGCGCATGAAATAAAAACTTTAAATAAATACGGAAATAAAAACGGAAACGCGGAAAAAGCTTGCGGATTGCTAAAGCAGGTAAGCTACACTATTTTTGAAGAACCTTATTTACAGTTGGCAAAAGAGCTGACACGTATTATGTGTGGAAAAGCTGCTAAACAGCTCGACCTGCTGCCCCCCTCCCCCTGAAAGACACAGTCATTTATAGAATTATTGAAATGAAGGATTATATCAAAAGTACACTGATAGAGCGCGTTAAGATGAGCAGATGTTTTTCACTGCAATTAGATGAGTCTGTAGTCGATTTGGCCAATTTGCTCGTTTAGATTCGAGTTTGAGGGTATGTCTCATGAAGACTTTCTGTTCTGTAAACCGCTACCAACAGGAACTACAGGAGAGCACATATTTCAGCTTCTGAATGAATTTATCGAAGAGAATGACCTCGACTTGATAAAATGCATCTGAGTTTGTACCATTGTTCTCCAAGAAGGAAAGCTGTTTAACACTGACGTCACTCCTTTTTATTTAACCCAGATTGTGAAGACAACTCCACCCTATCAAAGGAAAATGTTGCACAAAAGTTGGAAAGCACACTCTGAATCCATCTGTACTGTATATTTGATTTCCGCGATCCGTTCAAGGCTGCTTGGTGCTTCGCAAGCAAGTCATGTTCAGGGAAGAAACTCAGCTTAGAGAACTACTGGTGCATTTTCACTCATTGAATTTGATCTTTGTACTCTCTTTACATTCTCAGCTATAATATTTCAAAATTACAGTTCGGATTTGTTGGAAAACTTCACAGGCATTATTAAGTTAGGACTGTACAATTGTATTTTAATATCTTGGTATATTTACCTTCATTTTAATATGGATGTAACCATAAATGTTGTACTTTTGTCGTACATTTTAACTGAGGACGCACGACGACTATTATACCTTGTGATACATGCAAGACATCTGTAAACGAAGATGTAATTAGTCAAATTGGCAATTAACAGAAAACCACAATTGTATAATATTATTTCTCTATGTCGATGATCAGTTGAAGGATTTGAAGAAACTATATATTATTCCTCGATATCGATGATCAGTTGAAGGATTTGAAGAAACAGCAGTGATAGCAGGTGATTTTGGTTTTGAACCCATCTTTACACCTCAATAATCCATTTGTCCTCGAAAAAAGAAAAGACAGGCATGTTTTGAGTCTCATAATGATCATCTTCTCGATCCAAAGAAACATATAAATTTGATTCCTTCCATAGTATTTTGGATTTTCTTACGAAGATCTCACGAAGTATTGCCAGGATCTATATTTAGCGTTCGGTAGCGATAACACTGCTGATATTGATTGAGTAGAAATCTATGATGTATTGACAACTTTATCTGAAGTGAGAAGTCCTAGAACGCTGTCTATGAAGTGTTAGGATTCATACCAAGATATACTTTTTGTTTTCAACCCAAAATGCTGCTATTGCATTACACATTATGTGAACATTACCAGTTTTGGTAGCTTCTCTGCATGATTTTTCAAAACTGAAACTAAATACAAAATTATTTAAGATCAACCATGACAAAAAAATTATAAATCAGGACTAATATTAATATCAACTGATGTTACTACAGAAAAAAAGATGTAACTGAAATATTAATAAGACTATGCAAGCCTAAAAAGTAGAACAATTCAATTTATATAACTTTTTTTTTTTAGAAATGGGCTCACACACCGGAAGACACTAACGTTTCTCTTCGTTAGAGTATGTGAATAACAGTTTAACCCAAAATATTTGGAGTCCAGAGGGAGGACTTGCTCGCTGAATGATCTCTCAAGAAATCCCTGGTGAGATTCAACAGGTGTTTTCTTCAACAGCCACTAAAAGTCTGATGACCTTCTCTGGATTTCCTGAATATGACGTAAAATTAGTTCAAATCATTTGGTAGTTAACACAACGAAATGCTTTGGAGGTACATTTAAAACAGCAGAGCAAGACTGTAGCACTTCGTGTGTGACTGAATTTAATTGTGTAAACCTGGCTCTCTATGAACACGAGCAAAGAGTTCTTACTCAACAGAAGATTGCGATGTGAGCACAATAATATAAGACATCTGGAGACGCCAGAGATTGAACTCAGGACTTCATACATGAAAAGCATGCACTCTACCACTGAGCTACATCCCCTATGGCACAGATGGTGGAACTGACTTAAAGATGTGCATATGTTTACTGACCACAATCCACCCTTCATGAATAATTGAAATGAATAATTTATTTTTATATCCAGTCACATGGGCGACGGTGGTTGATTCTTCAATGGGGGAGTGCGTTTTTCTACCTCCTTACTCGACTGTCTTTCAATTATGTTTTCTTTGAAACCTTTTTGCATCTTTTAAGTGCTTGCAATTAAATTACGCATAGAAAAACAGCAGTACAGTTGATGTTCATGGACTGATGCACACAACTCCAGTGATAAAGCCCTTTTGTAAATATTGTAGAAGAATGTTAAAGGGCGAAACAACGCTCCAACCACGTGAATGGTAACAAGAAGGATCGTGTTCTTATTTAATATGTGCTTTTGAATTGCCTAGTCAATACACACAGGCTTTAGAGATGGACAAATAATTGAGTGAATCAAATTAGTTTTTGTTGGTCGTCTGTGTCTTCATAACTTTGTAGGTGAGAGAGAGGATTGCGAAAATGTGCAGGTGCTTCTCAGAAGTGCGTTGGTGGTATAGGTTCCTTCAAATAACTGAGCCAGTGCATCCCAAATCTTTTCAAGATGATCTGTGATCTGGTAACACATCTCCTGAAACTAACATTCGAGGTAGGAAGTGTGCTCTTAAACACCAAAACACTCAAAAAGGAAGAAGCAGATCTCTGTACACAAGACGGTAGTGCGATATTAGAATTTCAGAGTTCTTGACGGATTCAGGCTCCTTCTCAGAGGTCCTTGCTCGCCAAATAACTTTGCATCTGAGGAAGAGCACCACGGAAAAAACCCAACTCAACAAGAGAGCGCGTTGGTTGCTCTTGCTCTTAATGCAAGGAGCTGTTTTTTTTTCCTCGCAATAATAATTATTAACCAGAAACAGCAGCACAGGTAGGTCGCATTTGTGATTATGTCATTTCTCTGCTTCAGCAAGGTCAATAAAAGACTCTGAAAGTAGTAAAGCAATCTCTCTGTAGATTGCGCTGCTTTTTACCCAGAGTAAAACTATTGGATTGAAGGAATGCTAACCGCTGGGTTAAAATGTATAGTTGTTATTTGGAGAAATCTGTAAACTCGTGATCGACAGTGCTGATTATTTTCCGGAGACGGAGCACTGATGACCTATCCGAGCTAATTGATAAAGCTCACCCAGTGGATACTCTAGCAGAACGTCAAAGAACATTCACCTTTGTATCCAAAGAAACCACAGGAACAACATCAGGAAGCACAATCAATTCCCCTTTTAAATCTTTCCTGTAAGGTATGCTATGTGAATTCATGAAGTTAATCCTCTGATCTCTTTTGATCACGAACAAAGTACTTCTGATGGAGCGCTATGTTCAAAGATTTAATAAGCTTTACCCCTGCCAACGATTCGGCGTGAAGAATTAAAAGTTTCACAGACAAAAGCAGCTCACCAGCACAGCCAATATTGAATGTACTGTACTTGCCGGTACACTATCATGTGCACTGCCTCAAAAGTGATCTTGGCAGATGTTGTTCCCTACATAAAGCTGAACGTGCCAAAGAGAATTTCTGTTGAGAAAACAAAATATTTTTTCTGCCTTGATGTTAAGCCTGTCTTTTAGAAAGTTTATATCTTAACACCTGCAGCCTAACAAAAAGCACTTTTACTGATCGTATTGCAGGTCTTAAAACATTAACATTTGGCAGCGGTGGGATTTGAACCCACGCCCCCAGAGAGACTGGAGCCTAAATCCAGCGCCTTAGACCGCTCGGCCACGCTACCTTCCTCCATGTCCATCTTCCTCACATTGCTGGCTTGGACTGGGGGGCTTCAGCTCTTGTCGTCGGATCTAATGATATCATGACATGTGGAAGTGACTGCACCTTCATCTTCCGAGATGCTTTCAATAGCACAAACGCTACTTTCACTGGCACAAACATAGCAATAACGAAGGAGGTGGGTTTCATCCTTTGTGCTGTTTGTAGGGGCGCAACTCTACGTCGATCTACTGACTTGAAGAGCAAAAATCAAAATCCTCTCCTACTACTATTGCTTTTTTCATAGTTTCTTCAAATCCTTCATTTGAACGTCGATTTTGAAGGATATTGATGATAATACCACATAAATTGTGGTTTTCTTGTGATCGCCAATTTTATTCAAATATCAGCCTTTTTTACGGTTCCTTGCGTGTTTCACAAGGTATAATAGCCCCCCTCGCATCCTCAGCTAACATATTTTAAAATTACAATAGCTTATACAGCATGCATGTTTACATTTATATTAAAATTAAAGTAAATATACAAGAATACATACAGTACTAACCCAATAATTCTTGTCAGGTTCTCCAACAAATCTGCGTTGTTATTTTAACATGTTTCAGCTGAGCGTGCAAAAGGAGTATAAATGAATTTTCCCGCCAGCCATTCAAAGACCAAATTCCATGAGTGAACATTATTTTCTCAGAAGTTGCCGGTATTGGACTTTGCCGGTGGTATTGAATTATGTCCAAACTGTTGTAGTAGTTCCTTCTTGAAATTCGACACGTGCAAAGCACTCGTAATATCATAGGTGTTAAAGTTCGCTGAGTCTATTCGAGTCATGGTGTGTATCCCTGCCTATCATTGGGAGACAGGTAGCTTTTTTACACTCAGATTCCAATCTTCAATGCTTTGTGTGAGAGCTTACATAACTTTCATTTTCTCACATTTTCTGACGACTGTTCCAAAGGGGCACCCTGTCAATTCCGAATACTTTTCAAAAATCTGACATTCATTTATATAAGAGACAGACCAAGTAATAATTCTACATTAGTTCAGGTGGGTAAACCTGAACTAACTAACTAATAAACCTATTAATAATTCTACATTAACGTGTCCTACACTGATCAGACTAATTGACATGGTCTGATTCAGAGCCTGTGCAGTTCGTGCTAATTACAACAACGACAGTTCTGAACCCTCATCACCGAACTGAGCACAAGTTCAGCTGTTCTCCAGTTTTGTTACGCATGGTTTTTCATTGCAATTGAGTTCAGAGCTGGAGCTGATCTCCAGACAGTACAGTGTTTTGGGTAAGTTGTCGACGCAGGAGGCTGCAGACAACTTACCCAAAGTGTTTTCTATAGCTTTCAGGTGCAGTTCATTTATATAAAAGAATGTAAGTGGTATAACCTCAACAAGCCAGATGGCAGTCGAACCTATAATTTTCTGACACGAGGCCTAACGCGTTATTCATTACGCCACTGATCCTGCTATTATAGTGTTAAAAAAACGCGTTTTCTACGTCTGTTTAAAAATCACTAAAAAAGACAAAGGGCTTGTGTGTTGCGCTAAAATTCCGCTTCATTTCGAATGCAAATAAAAACCGTTTTGTTCCGTGAAATCATACATTTGTCACATCCTTCATACTATACTTCTCTCTTGTATTAGTAAAGCATTTTGATTTAAACTGAACAATATATTGTAATGCAACAAGGGCTCAGGTGGGCGCCGTCGCCGCATTAGGTCGGCCACCCACCGTCGGGAGCTCGAACCCGGGACTCCCATGTCTCTCTGCAGCGACCCAGCCCGGTGAGCTAAAGAGAGATCTCCCCACAACCCACGGGCTGTGGTCCTGCTATCACAGGGAAGGGCAGTGACGTCACCTGCTCTGGTACACCGGCTCTTACACAGTGCCTGTCGGCCGTAAGCGTTACACTATGAAAGGTTTCATCTATACACTTACACATAATAAGTATACGAATAAAGAAGCCGCAGCTCAGGTATTAGAGAGATTTAAAATCGGATCGGAGGATTTAGAGTCCAGACTGCAAACCAACAGCTGACACAGGTCTTTTATAGAACCGTTTTGAATTCCTCTACTTTGTCCCCGTGACGTCATTGTCCTGCTCGCAGCCGAGCCCGACACACGTCTGGTTTCTGTCGCTGGGCGCATACCCTGCGGTCCATGCGGGTCCTGATACCCCAGTACAATGACGGGGACGCTAAACTGTAAACAGGTGCCGTCCTTCGGCTGAGACGTAAAACCAAGGTCCTGACTCTCTGTGATCATTCAGGAGAATGGTGGTGGTGGCGGGGAGTCCCCATTACCTGTAAAGCGCATTGAGTGGAGTATCCAGAACAGCGCTATATAAGTGTAAGCAATAATGATTATTATTATTATGTAAAATGCAATAAAAAATAAAACAAAATATCAAACTTTGATTCAAAATAGATTAATATAAAACTGATAAAGCTAATGCTTTTTTCAGGGCTATATCTACTTTTTTTTTAAAAAAGCGAAGTCTGTCGCGACTGAAAGTTAGAGAAGGTATACCAGCGGGTGCCTTCATATCGTGAGCGTCAGTCTCGCCCGTAGCTGCGAGAAGGTTAAAAGCGCACAAGTGATTTGTCTTTCGTCAAAGTAACTGCCGGAGCAGTAAGATGCAGAGCACCATCCAGCAGCTGTAGACGATGTTCGGGGAAGAGCTAATTCTGTTTTCAGCACAGGGAGTGAGAATGAGCTCAGTCCGGCTCCCAGCAGAATCCATCCTGGTTTGGTTACAGTGAGTCTGAGGCTCTTTGGATCGTAACGTAAAAAAAACAATTGCTCACATCGTGTGACTTCCACCACAGGAAGGAAAGATATCACTTAAAAAAATCAGAACTGAAGATTTGGATCCGGGGCCTCATACTTATAAAATTATTAAAATAATAATTATCAAAATATCAGATTGTGTTTCTGCAAAATTTCATGCACAGTACGCCATTTTTATCTAAAACAGTCACAACGAGGGCTTTACACGCAGTCTGGGGTATTTTCCCCTTTTATATTTTTGCCACTTTATATCGAACCTGTTATACTCCCAGAAGTGCACAGTAGCTTGTACTTTTCACCGCTGGTATAAACAGATGTGTGCCGTGTTTGCCTTTGTAAGCATTTGTTTAAAAAATAAGTTCACAATACGATAAAAACACAGAAAGCACAAACTTTATAATACAACGATACAAAATCAATACCAAATCATTATGCCAATTAAGTAACTATCCTTTGAAAACAGAGAACACCTTTATATCTACAAAAAACTTGACATTTGTATGTATTTTTGAATTACAAAGCAGACAGTGTAGTCCCTTAATTCAAAGATCAGATCTTGGCAAAAAAAAGACAATCAGACGTGGGCTGAATTCGGAACAGGAGCCTTTGCTTAGTCGATTATTGAGCTTTTGATCAATGTCTGAATAAAACAGAGTCGCTTTTTTAACTCTTTGATTAAATTACATGAAAAGCACCTTCCTTCGAGCCGGAATCAAACCAGCGACCTAAGGATTCCCTGTTGACTCCACTACAGTCCTCCGCTCTACCAACTGAGCTATCGAAGAGATGCTGTGGCATTGCTCTCTGGCACATACTGCCCAATGAAGTAAAATGTGAAATGGGTGATTTAAATCCCACTTCGACATCAAGTTTCCAACTCGTTTCCTTAGTCTCATTTACCTTGAATTTAAGCCACGAACCAGGATTCTACTGTATAAACTTCCAGGGATATTACAAAATGTTTGATGGGGCATCAATCATTCCAGGCGGAAATTGATTCCTTTTTTTTCTCGAGGGATCATATTAAACATTTCATTAGTATCGAGAGGAGGATCACCAGTAGACACAAAACAAACAGTTTCTTTCTGTCTTTATTAGAAAGTAGCGTTTGTGCTACATTAATAATATTTTCGTGGAAATAAAGAAGTTGTAAATTTTAAAAATTTATATTTGAATCGAAATGTGGTTTTGAGTTAAATATTAGCGTGTTCATGTAATTAGTTTGTGTTTGTCATTACTATATATATTGCCATGTTACTAGAATTTGTAACTGAAGTTTACTAGTTTTGTTTTTTATGATGATTAGACATTTGAATACAATATTGTATATAATGTATAATTTGAACTACATATTGTTAAGGTGTGAATAATTGTATATTTTAATAATACATTTCTAAAACAAATCATTGGCTTTATTTACTAGTTTCCACACCTATAAAAATCTTTCTTTGATGTATAATAGAAATCAAAGAAAGATGTCTATTATACATCAAAGATGAGCAGTGTGTGTCGTGTTCACAGCTGATAACTAGAAGATGCCTGGAAGAGGCAAAGGCGGAAAGGGACTCGGGAAAGGAGGTGCTAAGCGTCACCGTAAGGTTCTCCGTGACAACATCCAGGGAATCACCAAGCCCGCAATCCGCCGCCTGGCTCGCCGTGGGGGAGTGAAGCGGATCTCCAGGCTGGACTACGAGGAGACCCGCGGGGTGCTGAAGGTGTTCCTGGAGAACGTCACCTACACCGAGCATGCCAAGCACGCCAAGAGGAATACCGTCACTGCCATGGACGTGGTGTACGCGCTGAAGCGCCAGGGCCGCACCCTGTACGGCTTCGGAGGCTAAACAGGAGCGGAGCTTCACTACCGGACCCCGACGTATAAACCCAAGTGACCCAGTGACATTTGTCACTGCTGACGTTGCTTTATGGGTCTATTTTCTATACTGTGCTGATCAATTGGAAATCAAATGGCAAAAAAGACCCGTTCCCGCAGCTAAGGTCAAATATTAGGAATCAAAACTGCTAGAGTGTATGGAAGCACACAGCTTTATCAAGATTTCCAAGTGCAAGATCTTTTTATTCATAAAAGACCCTATTTATGTTGTATGAGAAATATTAATATTAATACGGAATCCTTTTTCACCAAATAAATGGGGTTCCTGACTTCAGAAAGCCTTCTAGACAAATACTAAAAGAGCAAAAATTCAATTTGGTAAATGAAATGAAAACACATACCCTACCAAACCTTGAGTACAGGCCATTCAGGATGATAATACAAAACCATTTATAATTCAACAAATAAAACCTGTCAACTGGTAATCATCACTTATCATAAAAAAATAAGTAGCAATACACAGTAGGGGACTCTTGGGTGCAAGTTAAATCCATGCAAGAAGGGGTTTAGTGTTATATTTCCAAATCAGATATGCAAATGAGAGATCTGGCCCAGCCAATCTCAAAGCTCCCATGGTATGGAATGGAGCTGCTCCCCTCTTCTAGTTATTCACACTGGAGTTAGGTTACATATTAGCACATTTCATCTAACAGTTGCTCCAGAAACAAAAACGTAAACAAATGATCTGGAATGTGACCACACCTATGAGATTGTAGTTCAACAGATAACTTGTAAACCTTGTCATAAGATGTTTTTTGTTCTACAAAATATACTTTATTCTGAAAAAAAAACATCTCAAAAGGAACATCTCACACATATTAACACTCCATGTAATAAAAAACAACGGCGGAACGGAGATTGATTGTCCGTTATCAATCTTTGCGAGTGGGGGCGGATTTGCGCAATTAAGAGAGTCCCTCCAAATCTACCACTTGCTATTGTCCTTTAATCTCTGTATAGGGCCCAAAGTCCATTCCAGCGCTCCCTCGCCGTGGGGAAACCCCATTTGGCGACGTGGTGCTTCGTCCTCCTCCTGAGGTCCGCCAGGATCCTCTCCTCCAGCTCCCTCGCCCCCCACTTTATGTTGTGCCGGATGAGAGTGTTCCTCGCCTTCCACAGTCCTTGTTTTGTGAGGGACAGTAGCAGCCCCCACAGGTCCTGTGTCCCCTTGTCCAGTCTGGTGGGTGCCAGCCCCCAGCAGAATGTACTGGTAACTGAGCACTGCATCCTTTCCCAGGAGTTGCATAATGTTGTCCATTCTGCCCCACACCACCTTGGCGAAGAGGCAGCTCCAGAACACGTGCTCCTGAGTCTCCTCGACAAAACACGTGTTCCGGGGGCAATGCGGATTCCTGGTTAGCGAGTGTCTGTAGAGGACCTCTCTGGTAGCCAGTCTCTTGTGCACAGCCATCCAGTTGAGGTCCTTCAGTTGGTTGTCAAGTTCTTTGGGCTGTGTCCTTTCCCAGACTTGTCTGGGAACCTGCAGCCTTTCGTCAGCGACCAAATGCCCCCTCACCTCTTTGTACAGGGCTCTGTGGTTGGTGCAGAGCTCTGGCTGTCTCGTGGCCTCGTACCTCCTGCTCCACTTGACAGCGTGGGTGTAGAACTTCGGTCGCCTCTCTGCCTTGGGCCCAGTGTTTGACCACTGGACCAAGTGCCTCATCGGTACTGGTACTTGTGGCCAATGGGCTCCTGCAGCCCCCGACAGAGGTTGCAGTAGAAGATGCAGTCGAGTTTCAGGGGGAAATGTGGGACATCTCGAACCCCTTCCTCGACCGGCTGACACATCCGGTTTTCGAGTGATGTACTCGTACTTGCCGCCCCAGACGAGGCCGAAGATAATCCCTTGCAGCGCTCGTCTGAGTCTGGCCGGCAGCGGGTACACCACCGCCAGGTAAACCAAAGCCGGCAGGATGTCTGCTTTCAACACCATCACTTTCCCTGTGTAGGACAGCGACCGCGTTTTCCACAGACCCAGCTTCGCATTCACCTTGGCGATCCTCTTGGTCCAGTTGTTGGTCTCGGTGTCTTTGGAAGGAAACCCCCAGTATTTTGAGGGGCTCCGTGCAGAGCTTGAGACCCTCCGGCGCTGTCGTCCTGTGCTTCCAGGGCCCGAAGAACTTCAGTTTTCTCTTTCGGCGGTTGAGTTTCGACCCCGAGGCTCTGGAGTATTGCTCCATGACCTGCAGGGCCCTCCTCTACCCCCTGTCCGACCTCAGGAACAGCGTTGTGTCGTCGGCGTACTGGGAGATCTTCAGGGTTTCCCCCGCGCCTCCCGGTATCTCCAGGCCGTAGATGACAGGGTCCCGTCTCACCGTCTCTGCTAAGGGCTCTTGAAGAGGAGATGATGCCCTCCCTCATGGTGTCTCCGAGTTTCCCCCGGCGGAAGATCCACTTCCACCAGATCTGCCGCCAGGGTGTCCCAGAAGCAGGTGTAGAATTCCTTGGGGAGTCCGTCCGGCCCTGGCACCTTGCCATTCTCCATGGACAAGAGCGCCGCCTTCAGCTCCTCGGCCGCGATCGGACCCTCCAAGTCCTCCCTCACCTCCTCCGGTACTCGTGCCTTCAGCTCTTCCAGAAAAGCATCGCCTGCCTCCACCTCCGTCTGCTTTTCTGAAAAGAGCTCTGTGTAGAAAGTGGTGGCCGCTTCTACCTTGTCGCTCTCGTCCAGCACTTCCTCTCCATCTCCCCGTCTCAGGCCGTGGATCACCCTCTTTTTCTGAGCTCCTCGGACCTGATTGAGTTTGCGGAGCCTCTCCTTCAGGTCCCGTGCCCGGGCTGAATTGAAGGCTCCTCCCCCATTAGCTGAGCTGTACTCCTCCTCTAGTTGTCTCTGGAGTCGTGCAGCTTCCTTCCTCTCCCTGGCCGCCTTCCATCTACAGTACGTCTGCGCCAGGGTTCGGGTCCTGTCTTTCACCGACTCCCACCATTCCACCATGGAGCTGTAGCCATCTCTCAGATCGACCCAGCTCGCGTAGTCTTTACAGAACAGTGCCTTGAAGTCGTCTTCCTCCAGTATCTCCCGGTTCAGCTTCCAGTACCCACAACCGAATGCCGGCAGGTTGGTGTTAGCCACCACCGTCAAGCGCTCGTGGCTGGAATACCACTCCGGGGACACCGTCGCCGACTCCAGGGAGCAGGTCGTGTGCAGAAAGATGTAGTCCAGGCGGCTGCACACTCCCCGGGAGTTTTTCCATGTCGTTCCGGCGTCGTTAGGGCGGCACCGTCTGAAACCGTCTACCAGGGAGAACTGCTTGAGTAGCGACTCCAGCTCTGCCGAGCTAGCGTCGCTCCCCTTCTCCCGGTCGACGTTGAAGTCCCCGCCAAGCACCACCTGTCTGTTGGTGGTGCAGCAGCTGGCCAGGTCAGCAAACACTTCCTTCCGGATAGAGGGTTCCGTCGGAGCATAGACGTTAATTGCTCTCAACTTCTGCCCCCTCCAGTCGATGTCTGCGACCAGGATCCGGCCCTGCACCACCGAGAAGGAGGAAACCAGCGTCATCTCTGGGTTTCTGAGGAGGATTCTCACTCCGGAAGAGTGGACCTCTCCTACGCTCCAGCATGATTCTCCCTTCGTCCATTCCCTGGTGAATGTCAGCTTGTCGCTTTCATCCTTCAGGTGGACCTCCTGTAAGAAACAAACTGAGAAAGACTTTGAGACCAGATCATGAAAGACTCCCCATCTTTTCATCGGGTCTCTTAGCCCTCTCACGTTAGTTGTTAGAAAGGTAAGTTTCACAATCATGATTAAACAAGTGAAAGTTGAACCTCCTCTCTTTGTGCTTACAGTGGAAAACTTGGGAGTCTACATCTGGGCACTGTTTAGCCTAGATGTAACTCCTCTCGTTCGGGTCCTGGGGGGAATATGCTGGGCTCCCTCCAGGTCTCGCTGGGGACTGAAAGGTAAACATGCTGGACAGGTCCAGCCCTACCATCAGTCCCAGCTCCAGGGCGGCTTCAAAGTAATCTTGTCTTCCTCGAGGATACTCTCCGCCACCGCTTCGGGAAGGCTTTTTTCTTCCCTTTCTCCAGGAGTTTCGGGGACCTCCAGTTGCTCCTGGGCCTTGGGGGAGGGGGGCTCCACTTCCTGGGCTGCCTCTTCCTGTTGTTCCTGGGCCTCAGGGGAGGGGGTTCCGACTTCCTGGGCTGCCTCTTCCTGTTGTCCCTGGGCCTCGGGGGAGGGGGTAACCTCTTCCTGGGCTGCCTCCTCCTGTTGTCCGTGGGACTCGGGGGAGGGGGGTTCCGTTTCCTGGGCTGTCACTTCCTGTCATCTTTGGGCCTCGGGGGGGGGGGTTTCCATTTCCTGGGCTGCCTCCTCCAGTTGTTCCTGGGCCTCAGGGGAAGAAAGTTCCGTTTCCTCTAGGACGAGGAAACGGTTCTCCCTTACCACTGTAGGAAAACCGGCTCAGGGACGCCAAATATGTAAGAAAACCGGCTCAGGGACGCCAAATATGTAATCATAGTGGCTCTCTGAAGGCACCAGTTCTGTAGGGTTTGGGCATTTACTGAGACAATTATTAATTGTAGCAGTAAATCACAAAGTTGATTCTTTTGATGGCTTTAGAATCCAACCATGCGACATAACTCAAACAACGCACACACACAGGTACTAATACACGAGGATACATTTATTAATACATAAAATATGCATGTAAACCTAACAGATCTTATCGAGAGGGTTATCAGAATACAAAAGATATATATTCAGTCAGTTACGAAGTGTTACACATATCAAGAGGACATACATTCAGTATATCATTCATTAAGACCATTTCGTAAAGTGAACTTGGTTACAACTTCTACATTAGATACTCAAAACAAGAACATAACTCTTAGGAATTAAATTGATATCAACTGGTTGGGATTACAATTGAATTCTCGAGCAGTAATGCAGTGAAGTTGAATACTCATCCAATCTCTGGGGATTCAGATCTCCTGCGGGCACAAAGAAACAGTTGCAGGCTGTTGCTGTCCAATTCGCACTCTCTGGCTCGGTGCCAGGCTGTGCTGTGCGGCTTGCGACGGAGCGCTGCTGATGCCCGCTGGCCGGCTAGTTAGTGTTGGCTTTAACTAGCAAAGTTTGTGCACAGGAGAAAAGATGACTGTGGGTCCCAGCAAGTCAGGAAGAGGACCGGTTCGTTCCTGATGAAGAGCTAGTTCTGAATAGTGATTCAGCTGTCCACAGTTCCGACCGGTTCACGAGGCCTGCTGCTGGTTACTCTCTGGCAACCTCCACTCTAGACTCTTAGAACAAAGGAAGGTTCTGGCACTCGGACACACTGGCCGTTCCGTGGTTGTCCGGGCTGAGTCTCAGGATGGTCAGGAGGCGCTCTGCGAGAATGTCCTGCCCTTGGGAGCCTTCTGCTCCTGGGCCGTCCTGCCCTGGAATTCTCCTTTGAATTCCCTTTAGAACAGTCCACAGAATCCTCTCCAGAATCTTACTGAATCTTACTGAATCTTACTGAATCTCGTGTTGCCTGTTTTTACCTGGAGGAACTTCAGCTCATTGATTGGCTGAAAGTTCCATGGGCACCAGAGTCCCACGTGGGTTACTCGGCCCTACCAGTCCCTGATTGGTTGATCAAGGTGAGATATGAGTCACTTACTCCTGACACTTAGGAATGCAGTCCAGATGTCCAACTGGCACTCCCTAGACAGATAGGCGCCAATGGGTGACCATTGATCATGATAGCCAGGCTTAGCTAAGTGCATCCCCCTTTGGGAGCTGTCCTTATCAAAAGAAAACATCTTAAATCAGCCTGCATGAATAGTTTCTCTGTGGCTGCACCACAGAGATGAACAGAGAAATGGGGCCTCATTTGGGAAGCTCAGAAACACTTAATTCTGCCTTATTATTAAGCCTCGCCGCTACACCACTCTTTTCTTTTGTCCTTCCGAAGGTGGATCCTCTTTCCCTTCTTGCTGGGAGTTATCCAGGGCCCTTCCTCCGGTCAGCCATTTTGTCCGTTGTCGTGGCGGCCATCTTGAGGCACTGGTGCGGCTGGGGTGTGGCCTCGGCAGTTTCGGTTCTCTGCGGGGGAGGTGCGGGTTCTTTGTTCTCACCTCTCTCCCTTTGTCTTGAGACCGGTTTCTGCTGGTCGGCTTCCACCACCTGCGCAAACGAAGGTTTGCTTACCTTGCATTAGTGAAGGAGGTGTCCCTCGGCGCCGCATCCATCGCACTTTTTGGCTGCCGGCAGGTTTTTGCCAGGTGCCCCTCTTTGTTACAGTTGTGACATCTGACGATGTCACACGTGTTCTCCTTGTGGCCGGACTGTCCGCACTTCTTGCAGAAATCCGGCATCCTGGGGTAGTAAAGGTACCCCCTGTCGGCTCCGATGTTGAAGCGGGCCGGGGGGTGCTGGAAACCGTCGACGCCCTCTAGGTCCTCTTTCAGGAGGACTCGGTACTGGCGTTTGCCGTACCAGACGCCGCAACTGTCCCTGATCTCCGTCGGTTTGCCCACCACTGTTACATACCTCCCTAGGTACGCTGTTACCAGTGCCATTGGTACGTAGGGGTTGTACGTGAGGATTGTGATGGTCCTCTGGTTTGTCTTCCTCATAGGCTCCGGTCTGAAATCAGAGAAACATGGGTGCTTACCTTTTTCTCTGATCATTTTCGTTGCCTTTTCATATGAGGCGTCCGTGGCTATGTAGGCCTCCATGTATCTCTCTGCCTTGTTGTCTTGCAGGCAGTAGAGATCTCCGGCCACCAACTGCAGGATCCCTCTCAGGAAGGTAATGAAAAAGGATTTCGCAGTTGGCATCGTCTCTGTTTTCTTGGTCCAGTGGAACCGGATCAGTGTCTTCTTGTCTGCCATCTGGAAAGGAGAAAAAAGAAAAAAGGAGAGAAAGAGAGAGAGCAAGGTCCTGTGGAGAGGACGGTTTAGCTGCTAAAGGAGCAGCGAGTGAGCCCTGGACTTTGTCCTTGTGGGCAAAGCCCAGCTAGGTGCAGGCGCAGGAGGAGAGAGAGAGAGGGAGCGGATAGCGCTTCTGAGTCTCGAGGAAGAAAGCAAGCACCGCGGGTAGGCCACGAGTACCTACTCCCAGCCAAGAGGCCAAGGAGGTGGAGCAAGAGAAAGGGGGAGGGGAGAGGAGAGAGCAGAGAGAGAGAACGTTGCTGCCGGATCCCAACCAGCTCAGCTGCTGATTGGCCTTAACCCCCTAGGCTCAACCTAGGGCGATACCAGCTCAAGCACTCTTCAGGATCTTCGATCGCCTTCTAGAACTTTGGAAAGACAAGAACTGCGGGCATGCCACTTGAACTTGATCTTAGCCAAAAGGCCGATAAAATTGGATTCCAGCTCACTGGCCCTCCAAAACTTAGGTCAAGACTTTAAACTCTCAGACACATATAGATGTATATATCCCACAACAGCAGGATATACATGGTCAGGGAGGAATAGCAGCTCCAGAATTGACTATTGCTTTGTCTCAGAGAGAGTGAAAGTTGTTGGGGTCACTCTTCAGCCTGTCTTCTTCTCAGATCATCAGGCTTTAGGGTGTAGAGTGGAACTCCAGGGCGGGACTGTCTTTGGCCCAGGCCTCTGGAAACTCAACACAAAGCTGCTAGAGAATGAGGGGGTAGTATCCCGCTACAAGGAGAAACTATCACAGTGGCTGTCCTTGCAGTGTCTGTACGGGTCAGTAAGAGAGTGGTTGGAGGAGGTGAAGGTGAGGACAAAGGCCTTTTTCATGGCTGATGAAGGAAGGCTGCTGCCAGACGGAGAGGAGTGCTAGCCAGGAAACAGAGGCAGCTGCAGCGTCTCTACACGATGCTGCACAGTGGCTTCGATGTGCTTGAGGATATCACCCTTTTAAAAAAGGACATCCGGAGCATAGCCGAAGAAAGCAGTCGAGGAGTGCTGTTAAGAAGCAGAGTGCAGTTCTTGGAAGAAAATGAGAAGTGTACTCGCTTCTTTTTCAGGAAAGTGGTAGGCTCCAAGTCTGTCATGGAAAGTGTAGTTGATGAGGAGGGAAGAGAGAGTACAGAGCTGAGTGCTATCCTCTCCTGCATCGAGGCCTTCTTGTCACGGACGTCCAAAGGGACTAACTGTGGGGAGCAGGAGTGCGGAAAAAGACCCATATGCGTAGCGGCGAGACGGAAAAAAGGCCCGGGCTCATTAGTGCAAAGAGTTCAGGAATGCCGTATAGAAACCTGTGCCCTCAGGGAGCGGACGTGGGGCGCCCTGGTGCTAGACGGGTCTCAGGACATCCGAACGTCAGTGCTGAGGGAGGACAGAGTGCAAGACCCGGAAATATATAGCCCAAGGGAAAGAGAGGGACAGGAAGGACAGCAGACCAGGAACTAGGGACAGGACAGAGAAGGACCGCCCTCTCAAGACTCAAGACTGTACAGCTCTACAGAGGTAAAGGATGAAGAAATTCATTTTTTTACCTCAAAGCTAGAAAACGTTTTGAGTGAAGAAGATAGGGAAGTACTTGAGGGGGATTTGACAGTAGAAGAGCTGAGAAGCTATGGAGAGCTTACAGAAGGGGAAAACTCCGGGTGCTGACAGGCTCCCTAAAGGGGCGTCTGCTTTTACTACTTGCACAAATGAAGGCAAAAAAAAGCCAATCCATGTGAACGAACGGCGCTTACAGAGGAGTACTGCCTGACTGGATCGTTGATGAACGACAGAGGCCACTCCGACCTCTTCTCGGTTTTCTTCAATGACTTACTAAGGATCTTCTTCACATTCGCCCATGCAGGGGAAGCCAGTTACACCAAAGCAAACACAGGAAAGTGCAATTCAAGCAGAGACCAGGAGAGACTTGTTTACACCGAGAGTGGGCGGAGAATGGAACAATGCGCCCAGCCCTGTTGCTGGAGCCGATTCTTGATGAGATATTGGGCTCACTAAGAAGCCCCCGCTGGATGCTAATCTTTCTGTTGTTCTTGCAGGTCCTGCACTGCATTTGAGCCAACAAAGCTGGTCCTGGTCTGTCGGCACAGCCCAATTGTGAATGATCTGCTCCGTGTACAGAAGGAACGTGCGTTTGGTACAAGAGTGCATGAAGGCACCGGAAATACATTGGCAACAAATGACCGGTCGCTCAAGACCTCTGTGAAGTACAGGAGCGTGCAAAACAATGCTGTTTCCGCCCAGTCTCGAACCGGGGACTTTTCAGGTGTTAGGCTGACGTGACAGCCTCTACACTACGGAAACCAGCAGGGACTGCTGCTGGTGTCTCGCTTGCATTTCAGGCTGAGAAAGGGAAGCGTCACTTTAGGAAGGGGGTGCTGCAGAGAGGAACAGAGGGCTCCATGAAACAAAACGCTGAAACGAGAAAGGGAAGCGTCACTTTAGGAAGGGGGTGCTGCAGAGAGGAACAGAGGGCTCCATGAAACAAAACGCTGAAAACCGGGATCGAACCAGGGACCTTTAAATCTTCAGTCTAACACTCTCCACACCCACCTGCTCCAGCCTTCCTGTGTTGCGGCATGAGCGCACCAAGAGGAGCGGGAGAGTGTTGCAGGAACGTCACTCAGAAGGAAAGCCACCCAGGTGCGCCCTCTGAGCTCTGTCCAGCGCATCTTCCTCGCATGGACTCCTGCCTGCGACGGGCAGGAAACAATTAGCAAGAACAGAACAACGCCCCATGGGTGTCTCATGACCACAACTTAAGTTGTGAAAGGTGCAGGTGTGAGGGGTTGCCGGGCTACTTTGGAGCAGAGCTTGGGCGGAGGGGGGGCGGGAAAGCAGACAAAGAGGTGACACCTCAAGGTCTGCACGATCACAGCTCTCCGCCGACGCAGGCTTCCGCTCGATAAGCTACTAGACACACCCGCCCCTCGTCACACAGACCGTGGAAAAGCCCCCGAGTGGGAGGGCTCTCTCTTCCTCCCAGGAGCCTTTGGACACGACGCACAGAAAGGGCGGGGGGAGCTGCCGCCTGCAAACACGGCTCCAGGCAGGACTCCACTCCGCAGGAGCCGCAGAGCAGAGCAGAGGAGATGGGGGCAGCTTAGCTCCTGTGCAGAGACCTGAGCTGTTGTTGCTGCGGACGCTGTCTTTTCTGTTCTCGGGGTAGGACATCAGGAAGCACATTGAAGCGCAGCGACATGCACTGTACAGATCCCGCCACTACTGGGCCCGATTTCCCCGGATCGAAACCAGGCTGAAACAGGCCTGTTTCGTTTGTTGCCACGCACACTGTTTGGGGATTCGCCTAGCGCTGTGATCGAAAAGACCCACTCACCTCTTAGTGTGGCGGGATCTGCACAGTGGATGTCGCAGCGCATCCTGCTTTCACTTCAATGCACGTCCTGATGTACCCCGGTCTCCCGCGTGACAGGTGGGGATACTCGCCACTATACTAACGAGGAAGACATCGCTCTCTGCTTAGTGTGCAAAACACTTACTTGCAGCATTGTGGGTGCTGTGGTTTAAATGCTATTGGTTTGTGAACAGAATACCCCTATCCCAGTGCATTGTGCCACATTAAATAAACGCACGAGAAAAAGAGATTCAGAACGCAAAGCTGTGTCAGTGTTCTGTGTAAAAAATCGGTTTGAACATCATGGGAGCTGTTTTTAATAAGCTGCTGAGTAAAGAATATTTTAATCTTCCTGCTGTCAGTAGTATTGTGCATATAGTTGACTCTTACCTGAATGAAAACAGGACGTAAAGAAAGGGTTTCAGAATTCAGACAAAGCTTTATTCGCGTGCTTACAGTCTGAGTAATTGGAGACTGCACTATTCTGTTGCCTATAGTCATATACGGGTTTTTCGCATGAAGCCGTATTGAACAGTATTTCTCGCGTTGTGATCTTGTGTATACAGCGGTCCCCCAGGTTCCAGTTAGTGCGTAATTACGCATCGATGAAAAACCGGAGGTTTAAAAAAAGATAATTAGCTCACTGATACTTTGATGTAGAGGCTGTGGAAATATCCACATGTCGTGGTCTTTAAAATGTATTTGGTTTGAAGGCGTTCTGTGCTTCCGTTGCGAAGATATGGACAAAAGAATATTCGTGATTGGTCAAAAAAATGTCATATAAACGAAAAAGTAAAGGCTGAGAAAGCATTCACAATGTATTTTATACACAAAGCAAGTATTCTCGCGATTCTAAGAGGTTTCGTGTAAATGTTACAGGCGTGCCAAAATCGTTTTCGAACTTCAAGCTAACTTTACTCCGGTCTGGTACCGTAGGTCACGTAGGTTAAAATCCAAGTCATGTTTTTTTTCCTATCTTGTGGTACATAACGTACCATTTCAGACTATCATAAAGGGCTTGATTTCGTTGAATGCATGTATTCATTTCCTTTCTGGAAAACTTGTATTTCAAGAAATTCACACAGCTTGCGAGAAATGAAATTCAATTCTTGATTATCAGTGCAGAAGAAATATTACCAGCTTAACCTGAAAGTTGTGATGCGAGACACGGACCCACCATTCCGTCTGTGTGGCGCGTTCGGTTGTTCACTGCAAGGTTGGTGGTTCGAGTCCACCCAGAGACGTGTTTCTTATGTGATGTAAACATTGTCTTCGCAAAGGTCGATTGGATTTCTCACCGAAACCTTAACCATTTTAATATTTGCAGGAAATGCGAGTGCTTAACAGGTGTCAGAATCACCGGGAAATTTCCAATTACTGTATGCCCAACATCGCAACTCCCCAGAAAACCATATTCACCCAAGAAAAAGTCGAGTCGTCATTTATACCCCCGTTGCATCCTCTGCTGAAATATTTTAAAAATACAATGCAGATTTGTTTAAGAACATGCAAGCATTGTTACATTAGCACCGTGCATTTGGACTTCGATATTTTGACATATTTACCTTAATTTTAAACATAAATACTGTACAATCTATTGTAATTTTGTTGTACTATTAAAATATGTTAGCTGAGGATGCAAAGGGGTGAAAGGGAAAGGTCAGAGGGTGTAGTAACACCAAGGTTAGGATTGGTGGAGGTGATAAGGGTGTTGATGGTTTTTCTCTGTAGAGGATTTTGAGTTTTTTTTCCTTCTCTGAAGTGAGAAACTGGAAGAGTTGGGAGTTGAGGGATCTGATGAGGTTAGTTATGTAAGGAAGTTGATGTGGAGCTGTTAGCTGTAAAAACTCCTTAATGTCTTTGATGTTGTCATCAGCGATAAACTGCACTCAGCAAAGATAAAAAGAAAATTATCTTTGCTTACTGCCCTGTCTTTCTCACACCTAAAGAAGGCTCCACAGCCGAAACATTGTGATTCTTTTCTTCTCTTTTCAGCAGGAATAGTCCTTTACTTGTTCCTTTGCAGCCTACGCATGCTGACGCAGCTACTCACCCGATATCTAACATTCTATAATCACAACTATGAATGTCCACTTTGGGTATTTTTTCCATGATTATTTATTATTGTTATTTATTCTGTCATTGAAGCATATTTTATGTCATACTGAAGTGTCATAATCACTGAAAAAATATTTTTTTCATTTAGAAAGTAAGAAAATGATAAATCACTAGGAATTGCATTTAGCCTGTTCTGATCTAGATTTTCTAAATTAACATGCCATGTTCACAATGTCACAACTCATAAATGAAACAGTGAATTGTTGTAATTACAAAAGTACATAGTGTCGGGACATTGAGATGTTTTGGTAATGAGGATGGAGGGACATGCAATGTTCACAGGGTCAAATTTATAAAACGCTACAGTAAAATTTCTTGTATTTCGGGATTATGAGAGCCTGTTACATTGTGTCTCACACCTCAGTGTCAGAATTTTGAGACATTTTTATAACCAGGGGTAGGTCCATAGCAATAAGCAGAAAGTGCGATCATCCTTTGCTCATCCTCGGTTAACCATATATTCTCATATGCCATGTTCTGAATGTCCCATTTAAAACTGCTATATTAAAATTAAGACTTTTTATGATCAGAAGGCAAGGTTGTGGTAAATATGCATAAAGTGCAAGTGAACTTATGTTTTGCCTTTGTCTTGTTATTGTGAGTTTTGAAAATTGGTTTTCGATTTTCTGAAATGTGTTTCACACAAAAATGCAATTTGGATAGTCACTACTTATATATTCCCCTTTACTGAGGATATGTACAGTAATCCATCCCGATTAGTACTTTTAAAAATTACTGTAGAGAGCCATCAGAAAGGGAATGAAAACTTGCATTAAACAAAATCAAGCTGCATGTAATCATCCATAGTGATACATTTTGTAAGACAAGACAAGAAGAAAGACACTGCTGGGATTTGAACGCAGAATCTCCTGTTTAATAGGAAAACACTTTAACCAAATCAGCCAAGATGCTGTCAGAGTATTAACATCATGTCTGCATCAGTGATTACAGCTGACTATCGCTGGAGGACAGTTCACTGTGAACAAGTCAGCCTGCATAATGAGGGGAAGAGACCAGCCTCTGTGATGCACTATAGAGTTACACTAACCTTCTATCCAACTGTTCTATGCTGCATTCTACCCTAATGGTAAATATTGATTTCCGTGCGTGTAATATTAATTTTTTTGTCAAATATTATCAAGCACAAATTTTGTTGTTGAAAATAAGCCTTGTGGTTTTCAATGTTGTGATCCTTTTCCCCCACTGTCACCCAAATTGATACACTGTGCTTTGACAATTCTTCAAGCGATATTGTTTAGAGGAGCTCAGTAGAATTAGTTTGCGTATATAAAGTATTTCTTTTCCCTTTAATCCTTTAAAACATATTACATTTTCAAAATATTGTATCTTTCTTCCTACTAATTGTAGCGGCAATGCTTGTTAATAAGACAGAATTAAGTGTTGCTGTGCTTTCCCAAATGAGGCCCCATCTCTCTCTTCATCTCTGTGGTGCAGCCACAGAGAAGCTATTCAGGCAGGCTGATTTAAAGATGTTTTCTTTTGATAAGGGACAGCTCCCAAATGGGGATGCATTTAGCTAAGTCTGGCATCCATTGGCGCCTATCTGTCTAGGGAGTGCCAGATGGACATCTGGACTGCATTCCTAAGTGTCAGGAGTAAGTGACTCATATCTCACCTTGATCAACCAATCAGGGACTGGTAGGGCCGAGTAACCCACGTGGGTCTCTGATGCCCATGAAACTTTCATCCAATAAACGAGCTGAAGTTCCTCCAGGTAAAAACAGGCAACACAGACCTCCAAGACTATTCTAAAGGGAATTCAAAGGAGAATTCCAGGGCTGTGAGACAATTCCAGGGCGGGACGGCCCAGGAGCAGAAAGGCTCCCAAGGGCAGAACATTCTCGCAGCGCGCCTCCTGACCATCCTGAGACTCAGCCTGGACAACCACGGAACGGCCAGTGTGTCCGAGTGCCAGAACTTTGCTTTGTTCTAAGAGTCGAGAGCGGAGGTTGCCAGAGAGTAACCAAACGATCCACCCGAGGTTAGCACCAGCAGCAGGCCTCGTGAACAGGTCGGAACTGTGGACAGCTGAATCACTATTCAGAACTATCACTTCATCAGGAACGAACTGGTCTTCTTCCTGACCTGCTGGGACCCACAGTCATCTTTTCTCCTGTGCACAAACTTCACTACTTTCAGCCAAAACTAACTAGCCGGTCTTCAGAGAGCATCAGCAGCGCAACGTCGTGTGATCCACTGTCCCAGCCTGAGGAACAGACAGTCAGCCCGTCTCTCAATAATAATAATACGGTGTGTGATCTCCTGTCCCAACCTGAGGAACAGACAGGAGTGAGCCAGTCTCTCAATAATAATAATACAGTGTGTGACTTCCTTTCCCAGCCTGAGGAAAAGACAGTGAGCCTGTCTCTCAATAATAATAATACAGTGTGTGATCTCCTGTCCCAGCCTGAGGAGCAGACAGCGAGCCTGTCTCTCAATAATAATAATACAGTGTGTCATTTCCTGCCCCAGCCAGAGGAACAGACAGTGAACATGTCTCTCAACAATAATATAAATAAACTGTGTGATCTCCTGTCCCAGCCTGTGGAACAGACAGTGAGCCTGTCTCTCAATAATAATAAAACAGTTTTTGATCTCCTGTCCCAGCCTGGGGAACAGACACTAAACCTGTCTCTCAATAATAATAATCCAGTGTGTGATCTCCTGTCTTAGCCTGAGGAACAGACAGTGATCCTGTCTCTCAATAATAATAATCCAGTGTGGAATATCCTTTCCCAGTCTGAGGAACAGACAGTGATCATGTCTCTCAACAATAATATTAATAAACTGTGTGATCTCCTGTCCCTGTCTGAGGAACAGACAGTGAGCCTGTATCTCAATAATAATAATAATACATTGTGTGATCTCCTGTCCCAGCCTGGGGAACAGACAGTGAGCCTGTCTCTCAATAATAATAATACAGTGTGTGATCTTCTGTCCCAGTCTGGGGAATTGAAAGTGAGCCTGTCTCTCAGTAATAATAATATAGTGTGTGATCCACTGTCCCATCTTGAGGAACAGACAGGAGTGAGCCAGTCTCTCAATAATAATAAAGCAGATTATCATCTCCTGTCCCAGCCTAAGGAACAGTCAAGAAAGAGCAAGTCTCTCGATAATAATAATACAGTGTGTGATCTCCTGTCCAAATCTGAGGAACAGACAGTGAGCCTGTCTCTCAATAATAATAATACAGTTTTTGATCTCCTGTCCCAGCATGAGGAACACTGAGCCTGTCTCTCATTACTAATAATACAGTGTGTCATTTCCTGCCAAAGCCAGAGGAACAGACAGTGAGCATGTCTCTCAACAATAATATTAATAAACCGTGTGATCTCCTGTCCCAGTCGGAGGAACAGACAGTGAGCCTGTCTATCAATAATAATAATACAGTGTGTGATCTCCTGTCCCAGCCTGAGGAACAGACAGTGAACCTGTCTCTCAATAATAATAATAATACAGTGTGTGACCTCCTGTCCCAGCCTGAGGAAGAGACAGTGAGCCTGTCTCTCAATAAAAATAATACAGTGTGTGATCTCCTGTCCCAGCATGAGGAACAGACAGTGAGCTTGTCTCTCAATAATAATATAGTGTGTGATCTTCTGTCCCAGTCTGGGGAAAAGAAAGTGAGCCTGTCTCTCAGTTATAATAATATAGTATGTGATCCACTGTCCCAGCCTGAGGAACAGACAGGAGTGAGCCAGTCTCTCAATAATAATAAAGCAGATTATGATCTCCTGTCCCAGCCTAAGGAACAGTCAGGAAAGAGCAGGTCTCTCGATAATAATACAGTGTGTGATCTCCTGTCCCAGCCTGAGGAACAGTGAGCTTGTCTCTCAATAATAATAATGCAGTGTGTGATCTCCTTTCCCAGCATTAGGAACAGACAGTGAACCTCTCTCTCAGTAATAAAAATACATACAGTGAGCCTGTCTCTCAATAATAATAATTCAGTATGTCATCTCCTGTCCCACCCTGAGGAACAGTGAGCCTGTCTCTCAATAATAAAAATACAGTGTGTGATCTCCTGTCCCAGCCTGAGGAACAGACAGTGAGCCTGTCTCTCAATAATAATAATAATAATAATAATAATAATAATAATAATACAGTTGTAGTGTGCTCTTACGAGGCACCAGTTCTGTAGGGTTTGGGCATTTACTGGGACAATTATTAATTGTAGCAGTAAATAATAAAATGATTATTTTAATGGCTAGAATCCAACCATGCGATATAACTCAAACAACGCATACACACAGGTACTAATACACGAGGAAATATTTATTAATAAAATATTTATACATAAAATATTTATACATAAAATATGCATGTAAACCTAACAGATCTTATCGAGAGGGTTATCAGAATACAAAAGGTATATATTCAATCAGTTACGAAGAGTTACATATATCAAGAGGACATACGTTCAGTATATCATTCATTTAGACCGTTTCGTAAATGAACTTGGTTATAACTTCTACATTAGATACTCAAAACAAGTACATAACTCTTAGGAATTAAATTGATATCAACTGGTTGGAATAACAATTGAATTCTCGAGCTGTGATGCAGTGCAGTTGAATGCTCATCCAATCTCTAGGGATGTAGATATCCTGCGGGCTCTCTGGCTCCGTGCCAGGCTGTGCTGTGTGGCTTTAACTAGCAAAGTTTGTGCACAGGAGAAAAGATGAGTGTGGGTCCCAGCAGGTGAGGAAGAATACCGGTTCGTTCCTGATGAAGCGCTAGTTCTGAATAGTGATTCAGCTGTCCACAGTTCTGACCTGTTCACGAGGCTTGCTGCTGGTGCTAACCTCGTGTGGATCCTCTGGTTACTCTCTGGTAACCTCTGCTCTAGACTCTTAGAATAGAGGAAAGTTCTGGCACTCTGACACTCTGGCCGTTCCGTGGTTGTCCGGGCTGAGTCTCAGGATGGTCAGGAGGCGCGCTGCGAGAATGTCCTGCCCTTGGGAGCCTTTCTGCACCTGGGCTGTCCTGCCCTGGAACTGTCTCGCACCCCTGGAGTTCTCCTTTGAATAGTTCTGTGTTGCCTGTTTTTACCTGGAGGAACTTCAGCTTGTTCATTGGCTGAAAGTTTCATTGGCATCAGAGACCCACGTGGGTTACTCGGCCCTACCAGTCCCTGATTGGTTGATCAAGGTGAGATATGAGTCACTTACTCCTGACACTTAGGAATGCAGTCCAGATGTCCATCTGGCACTCCCTAGACAGATAGGCGCCAATGGATGACCATTGATCATGATAGCCAGTCTTAGCTAAGTGCATCCCCATTTGGGAGCTGTCTCTTATCAATAGAAAACATCTTTAAATCAGCCTGCATGAATAGCTTCTCATTGGCTGCACTACATAGATGAACAGAGAGATGGGGCCTCATTTGGGAAAGCACAGCAACACTTAATTCTGTCTTATTAACAAGCATTGCCGCTACAAGTGAAAGACTGAAGTGAAATAGAGTGGGGACGAAGGCAGTGAAGAGAGAGAACGTGGGAAGAAGAGAAAAACGCAAGGGAAAAAAGCAGCGTCGTAAAAGAGGTGACGGAGCTGTCCTCTCTATAAGAAAGGTGCCATTGAGCCCTGCTCTCGCTTACGGCCACACCCCCTTGAGCAGGCCCTCTGACGTCACAGGGGCCGTGGTCAGCGTGAGAGCAGGAAGAAGGAGAGGAATAGAGCATTTGTTTGTCTCAAGTAAGACTTTGTTTTTTGTGGTTTTTTGTGAATTTTTGGTTGATTTTTGAAGCCCTCCCCTTCAGCCTAGCGCTGTTTGGGGAGGGGAGAGACTTTTGGTTTTTTGTTGTTGCTTTTTTGTTGCTTTCTGAGTCCTGTTTGTGTTTTAATGGAAGGAAAAAACATGGAGGCAGAGAATGTTATTGTAGTGGAGGAGGAGAGTGGTGTAGGAAAGAGAAGGATGAGGAATTCGGATCGACCCCCCCGGCGGGTTTTTGCAAGGGCGCATACTGTTGTGGTGGATGTGAGCGGTGTGGAGAAACCATCTGCGGGTGCTATTATCGCAGCGGTGCATGGCGTCTATGGGGAGGGCTCTCTTTTTGCCTGCCGCCCCCAGACGCCAAAAGAGTTTGAACTGACTCTGTACTCAAAAGAACACGCGGACCCTGCCGCAGGCTGGAGCAGAAGGAGGTAGTGGTTTCCTTCCTCCACCTCCCGGCATATATCTCAGACGAGACTATCAAGGAGAAGCTGAGTAGCTGGGGGGTGAGAGTGATTTCGGACATCAGGATGCGCCACTACCCTGGGACCACCATTGCTGATGGCATGTAGCCTCGTTGCCATACAGCACCCGCTTCGCCACGGCAGAGGGGGACCAGTACTTCAGGGTCCTCCACGACCAGCAACAAAGGGTGTGTCATGTCTGCCTGGACTCGGGGCACATTGCCAAGGACTGCCCCGAGTTCCTCTGCTATGAGTGCAGACAGCCCGGCCACCGCGCCAGGAACTGCACCGCTGCCAAGTGTCCGGACTGCCTCCATGCGCTCATGAGCTGCAACTGCGAGCCGGAGCCGGAAGATCCAGCCGGAGCAGGAGCAGCTGCCCGCAACGCCGAGGGGGTTGAAGATGGACTACGAGTGGCCGCTGCAGCTGAGCATGGAGAGTTGCCAGCAGCGGCGCCCCAGGACCCCAGTGAGCCAGCAACGCCCCAGCCGGTGATGGGGGAGAGGCAGAGGGAGGCCCCTCCAATCCTGGGTACAGCGCAGCAGAAAGGAGCCGGGGACCAGCCAGCATCTCCACCAGCAGGGGCGCCCCGTTGCCCTAACAATCCTGCTGCATCCCACTCTGTGCCGCAAGAGAAGCAGAGGGAGGTTGCTCCACAACATGCGGCGGTGCAGCGTGGTGCAGCTGAGATCCTACGGGCACCACCACCACCAGAGGCGGCCCCTCAGCGTACCAGTGGGCTTTTGACACCCCAGCCTGTGCAGGGAGAGAGGCAGAGGGAGGAGGCGACGGCACCAGCACCACCACCACCATCACCGTCAGCGGTTCCCCAGCTTACCAGTGAGCCAGCAGGGCCCTCCTCTGGGTCCAGGCATGAGAAGCCTGCTGGGGTCAGCAAAGGCGCTGCTGCGAGGCGTGTGACCGAGCGGCAGCGGCAGCGGCAACGGCGAAAAGACCCTGGCAAGGTGGACATAGGCCCAGACGAAAAGACGCCCGAGGACTCAGAGGAGCCTGAGGAGAAGCGCCCGGTTGCCCTGCAGCGGCCACAAGACACCGGCCTGCCAGGTGAGGGAGCCTCTTCAATACTCGGTCAGGCACCGTTGGCAGAGACTGAGGAAGGGGAGTTGGATATGGTCGTGGGAGGAGAGGTAGGGGAAGTGGTGGAAGTAGGAATGGAGGATGGGTGTCTGGAGATGGATGGGGCAGGGACGGAGGAGGGGTATTACAGGGCATGAAGATGGAGGGGGAAGGGGAGGTAGTGGAGATGGATGGGGTGGAGAGGGAGGACAGGGAGGAGGGGGAGGGGAGTGGGCAAGCCGGGGTACAACCGCCTGGGCCCTCGAAGGCTGGGATCCAGTGGCACCACGTCAGGCCTCAGCCCAACCTGAAGCCCAGTTCAAGAGTTGTCCGCAGACCCATCCCTGATGTCTCTGCGGTGGCGGAGACAGGAGGTGCGGAGGAAGCGGCAAGTGTTGGCAATGAGAATGTGGCAGAAAGGGCGGGGAAACTGTCACGCGGGCCGGAGAATTAATTTCACTTTTCAACTACACAGGAGGTAGGGGAAGTGGTGGAAGTAGGAATGGAGGATGGGTGTCTGGAGATGGATGGGGCAGGGACGGAGGAGGTGGAATTACAGGGCATGAAGATGGAGGGGGAAGGGGAGGTGGTGGAGATGGATTGGGTGGAGAGGGAGGACAGGGAGGTGGGGGAGGGGAGGGGAGTGGGCGAGCCGGGGTACAACCGCCCGGGCCCTCGAGACTTGTGGGGGCTTAGGGCAGGAGACTTCCTGACGAGGCTGACTCCGGGGCTGGTAAAACATCTGCCCCCCTTTTACAGGGAGGTCCTGCTGGAGTGGGGGGAGTTCATGTCCCAGCATGTCTCCTACACGCCGGAGACCCGGGCCCAGCTTCTGTAGCAGCCTCTGTTCCTCAACCCCCTGCTGGGGTCTCGATGGAACAGGCGGCTCTACGAGGCTGGCATATCCAAGGTCAAGGATCTTCTTGATGAAGTAAAAGACGGGTTTCTGCCCACCCAGGCTATTGTCGACGCTGTCCGAGAGGTCGACGACGAGCTGCCAGTCAGTAACATCCATCAGAATGTTGGATGTTACGAGCAGCTCAAACTCAGTCTCCCGGACAGTTGGCTGGAGAAGCTCCATCTACAAGACGGGGCAGCAGGCCCGGCCTGGCCGGAGATGAGGGTGAAGTGGGGAGACCGTGGGGTGGACCTCCTGGGGTGCACAACCAGCATGTTCTACAGGCTGATGTTGGCGAAACGCTTCAGAGTGCCGGTCTCAGAGGTGTTCTGGGGTAAGATCTTCCCCCAGCTCGAGCCAGGGCGTACTTGACGGATCTGCTGGATGGCCTGTTTCGCTCAGTTCGAGGAGCTGTTCTTGACGGGGTGCCCTGGAAAGAGCTGTTCCTCTTTGGGTACCGCGGGTCTGAGAGGGGGGTTAACGCCATTTTAGTGAACCTCCTCCTCAGCCTAACGAGGACAGCTGTCTGGGAGAGGAGGAACCTCATGATGTACAATGGCCTGAAGCCAGACCTTGTCAGGCTGTACATTGCCAGGGTGAAGGACTGCTTCTCTGTCAGCCTGGCCTACTGCAGGGCTGAAAGGCGGATGGCCGACTTTCGCAGGATCTTCTTAAAAAATAACATCTTTGTGGACCTGCGGGAGGAAGGCCTGTACTTCCGGCTCTGAGATGGGGGTGTCTTTGAACAAAAGACACACACGGCTCCACCCTTTTCCACCCCTGAATAGCATTGGTGAGTTGAATAGCATTCAATTCACATCGAATAGCATTGGCCCCTGAATAGCCCCTGAATAGCATTGGCGAAGCTCAGCACTGGGCCACTGGGCACAATTTCCCACTGTTTCCATAGTGTAGTGGTTATCACGTTAGCCTCACATGTGAAATGTCCCCAGTTCAAAACAGAGCAGCTTTTTTTGTTGCCACGCACACTGTTTGAGATACGCCTAGCACTGTGATCGAACAGACCCACTCACCTCTTATTGCTTTCACTTCAATGTGCTTCCTGATGTCGAGTCGTGTGCTGTGCAGAGGCTCTGAAAGCGAGGCAATGAAAAAGTGCACAGCGCTGTGAAAGAAAACACAGAGAAGTGAAAGGCAGTCATTTCTCTAAGACCGGGGTAAAGTTAGCTTGAAGTTCAAAAACGATTTTGGCACACCTGTAGTGCTTTCGCGAAATCTCTTAGAGTTACAAAAACACTTGCTTTGTGATTAAAATGCATTGTGAATGCTTTCTCAGCCATCACTTTGCCATTTTTATTACTTTTTTTACCACGCTCAAATATTGTTTTGTCCATATCTTCACAATGGAAACACAGAACGTCTTCAAACCAAATGCATTTTAAAGACCACAACTTGTGGAAATTTCCACATTCTCTACATCAAACTTTCAGTGAGCTAATTTCGTTTTTCATCGATGCGTAATTACGCACTAACTGGAACCCGGGGGACCGCTGTGTGCACATGTTCACAATGCGAGAAATACTGCTCAATACGGCTTCATGAGAAAAACCCGTATATGACCTTAGGAAGCAGAACAGTGCAGTCTCCAATTACCCAGACTGTAAGATGACAAGATGAGTTGATGGAAAGAGCACAAAAGTTCAGCTCGTACAATAGGCAACGGAGATCCCAGCGTTGTCATCGCACTTGAAAGGACTGCCTTGCAGACCAAGGGCAGTGGGCGGTGCCCGGTAAGAGGGGCAGAGGCGGTAAGCCATGATGCCAAGAAGCATGAAGCGAGGGGGATTAGCTCAAATGGTAGAGCGCTCGCTTAGCATGCGAGAAGTAGCGGGATCAATGCCCGCATCCTCCAGGTCTGAGTTTGGAGATTCGGGAGCCCGGTGCTCTCATTCAGCCTCTGCGACTTCTGACAGGTGCTCCTCCGTTGCGGAGAGAATGTCCTTCAGTTGTCAAGCGTTGAAGGGCCACACCTCCTTCCGAACTTCAGTCTGCACTGAGTGCGTCTCCGGCATATTCTCGTCCAATTTGTCAGCTTAGCAAGTGAAAAGTATATCCGAGTGAAAACAGTGCTGATAATACTCTCACGAATTGTTAGAAGACGTGCTTTTGATCATCGATTACTTAACAATCACATTCGTTCGACTTGAGCCATCAAGCTCGTAGTTTTCCTTCAAATCTTGAAACCTCTCAGTGAGAACATCATAGGCTGCAGGACGCCCCGTAACTTGATTACTTCAACAGAAAGAAGAGCAGACAGCTCCACAAATATGCGAGGCGCAGAGAGCGCAAGGCGAGCCGCACACGTTTCGGTGGCATTTCCCAAGTAAGGACGCATGACAACAAGCGATCGCGGTGCTCATCTACGACACAGTGGTGATGAGTTTTCAGTACGTGTTCTTTTGAACAAGCAATGAGGTTGCCGCCTTGGACAGCTGACTGCACGCTCTCATTGTGCCACTTGATGAGAATTCACCAGGCTCGTTCAGTCATTAGTCACATTCCATCGTTTGCCGTAAGCAGACGCTGCGAAGTGATGTGGATATCAGTTCCCAGTGGATATCAGTTCCCAGTCTTGTGGAAGAGGAGGAAAAGAGCACACGAGGGCTCGTCCGGGAGTTGAACCCGGGACTTCTCACACCCTAAGCGAGAATCATACCACTAGACCAACTAGCCACAGCAGCACTTATCATTTCAATCTGTCAGCGAGCTTGAGGATGGGGGAGAGGCGCCATTCGCTCGTCCAGTCAGACCTTCATCAATAAGTCAAGAAAGCCGCAATTACACAACTGCCTTGCAGACGAAGGGCAGTGAACTGTGCCCGGTAAGAGGGGAACAAGCGGCACTAGGTGACGCCGAGGCATAAGTCCCAGCGAGGGGGGTTGGCTTGTATGGTACAGCGCTTGCTTTGCATGTGGGAGGTAGCAGGATCAATTCCTGCATCCTCCAGGTGTGTGCTTAGAGCTTGATGTGCCGAAAGGTGTCCTTTAGCCTGTGGTCACGCCTTGCATGGAGAGCATCGTGCAGCTGTCAAGCGTTTCGCAGCCACGCCCCCTTTTCATCTTCTCTCTGGCTTAAGCGTCACTCCGCCCCTCTCTCTTGACATTTCATGTCAGCATGTCAGAAGTCCGAGTGACATTTTTAATGGCTGAGTGAGGGCACGATGCTGAAGCAGAGAGGCCACTTCAGCCACAGAGACTTGTGCTAGGTGAGATCTGAAAGACGGACTCGCAACAGAAACAGACCAAAAATGTATCGGTGAGATCAAAAGGCAAATGCAACATTCAGCAGAGGGCGTCTAAAGATTAGGGAACGGGCGACTGAAATCCATGTGAGGCAAACTTTCCGGTGTGTGTACTGCAGCTGGGCTTGTTGGCGTAATTGGTAGTGCGTCAGTCTCGTCATCTGAAGGGCCTGAGTTTGATCCTCACACGGGGCAGGGCTGCTTCCTCTCTTGCTCTTTTCAAACACTTGCGGCAACTGTTCGCTCATAACCACGTCTGGAATGCGTGACCTTTACACGGGCGAGAAGCAACGCCACATCCCTTTTCTAAAGAACATTCACATTCAGAAATAAGTCAAGAAATTTGCCATTACTTTCGCTCGCACTGCTGTCAGCCTGCCCATGTTGCCAAAGAAAGATTCACTCGGCGTCAACATGACAGAACAGCGATCACTTGAAAACAATGTTCCACACTCCGTAAGCAAGAACTTCAGTGTTTGCAGTCACCCGATATGCCGATAGTCAAAGGAGCGCAAAACACGAAGCGTCAAAAGACAAGATGAGTTGATGGAAAGAGCGTTGAATTGATGAGCACAAAAGTTCAGCTCGTACAATAGGCAACGAAGGTCCCGGCGTCGTCATCGCACTTGAAAAGACTGCCTTGCAGACCAAGGGCAGTGGGAGGTCGCTGTTTTGAGACGGAGGCATTCGGATGGTGGGCCGAGATCTATTCTTCTTAAGGAATTCTTCATCGTGAAAGATCGGTCCACAGGTCATCCAAAGAACTCAGGGAATCATGTGCTTCTGAATGGAGTGAAGTGCTGAAACACATGACATGCCCCCTTGATCTCACATGCACAATTCTGCTGCAACATGCACAGCTACCGTCCACACCAGGCAGTGGGGCTTCAGCAGAATTTGCTAGCCACCTGCAATTACATATCCAGCTGCACACATATAGATGGCCCCTCTGTCCTTTTCAGGATCTCAAAAAAAAGCATAGCGTGGTTTTCCTGCCACCTGATTGACCTCATCTCCCTCGGAATGTGCCCCGCCACATTCATTGCTGAAGCAGGACGGAGGCTAACGGACATGTCAGAACAGTGAGGTTAAATGATCTCTCCAAAATATTGTGGTTGTAGTGGAAGAGATATGTTTTAAATTGTACCTTGGTATTTCAAACTCTCTCTAGAATGTTATCCATTTCTATTTTATTTTGACAGGAACTGTTAAAAGGCTAATGACACTAGATGAAAAGAGAAGAAAGAAAACACAACGTTTCAGCCGTGGAGCCTTCTTCAGGTGTGAGGGCTCCACGGCTGAAATGTTGTGTTTTCTTTCTTTTCTTTTAAGCATGGAATAGACCTATTACTTGTTCCTTTGCAGCCTACACATGGTGACACAGCTCCCCACCTGAACTGCTAATGATACTAGATGCCTGGTAGTTTGTGGTACTTCGTTATTGTCTTATGTTTGCTCAAACTGCATATGTGTTGTAGCGGCGAGGCTTATTAATAAGAAAAAATTAAGTGTTCTGAGCCTTCCCAAATGAGGCCCCATCTCTGTTCATCTCTGTGGTGCAGCCACAGAGAAACTATTCATGCTGGCTGATTTAAGGTTTCCTTTGATAAGGGACAGCTCCCAAAGGGGGATGCACTTAGCTAAGCCTGGCTATCATGATCAATGGTCATCCATTGGCGCCTATCTGTCTAGGGAGTGCCAGATGGACATCTGGACTGCATTCCTAGGTGTCAGGAGTAAATGACTCATATCTCACCTTGATCAACCAATCAGGGACTGGTAGGGCCGAGTAACCCACGTGGGACTCTGGTGCCCATGGAACTTTCAGCCAATCAACGAGCTGAAGTTCCTCCAGGTAAAAACAGGCAACACAGAGAGCCTGTAGTAAGATTCAGGAGAATTCTGTGGACTTTTCTAAAGGGAATTCAAAGGAGAATTCCAGGGCAGGACGGCCCAGGAGCAGAAGGCTCCCAAGGGCAGGACATTCTCACATCCTGAGACTCAGCCCGGACAACCACGGAACGGCCAGTGTGTCCGAGTGCCAGAACTTTCCTTTGTTCTAAGAGTCGAGAACAGAGGTTGCCCGTGCATAACAAAAAGATCTGCCCGAGGTTAGCCCAGCTGACAGCCTCGTGAACCACCGTTACTCCACCGCCAAAGCTCGCCTGATCAACGAGTGAACTAGGGTTGGAACTGTCGACAGCTGAATCTCAGGATTCAGGACTAGCGCTACATCGGGAACGAACTGGTCTTCTTCCCATCTAAAGAGTGTGACTTGCTTGGGCCCGCAGTCACTTTCCATGTGCACAAGCTCTGCTAGTTTCAGCCAACACTAAATAGCCGGTCTTCAAAGAGCATTAGCAGCGCATCGCAGCAGGAATCTCTCCCTCCTCTCCTTCACGCCAGCCGCACCGGCCACTGCCTGGCACCAAGCCAGAGAGCGCCGATTGCACACAGCAACAGCCTGCCACTGCTTCTTTGTGTCCGTGGGAGATCTGAATCCACACAGATCGGATGAGTATTCAACATTCTGCATTACAGCTCGAGAATTCAATTGTTACCTCAACCACAATTGATATCAATCTAATACCTATGAGTGATGTACTTGCTTTTGAGTATCTAGTGTAGAAGTTGTAATCCCAGTTCATTTACGAAACAGTCTAAATGAATGGTATACTGAATGTATGTCCCTCTTGGTTTGGAACTCTTCGTGATTTAATATATACCTTTTGTATTCTGCTAACCCACACTCTTAAGATCTGTTATGTTTATATGCACATTTTATGTATTAATAAGTGTATTAGTATCTGTGTGTGTGCGTTAATGAGTTAACCCGCAAGGTCGGTTTTCTAATAGCCATCAAAGAATCATTTTGTGACTTACTGCTACAATTAATAATTGTCCAAGTAAATACACAAAACCCCTACACATGCATGGAAACCAATATTTACCTGCTAATCCAGAATGCAGCAGAGAACAGTTGGACAGAAGGTTAGTATTTGTCGATACTGCATCACAGAGGTCAGTCTCTTCCCCCTCATTATGCAGGCTGACTTGTTCACGATGAACTGTCCTCCAGTGACAGTCAGCTGCAATCACTGAGTCAGAGATGGTGTTGATACACTGATGGCACTTTGGCTGATTTGGTTAACATGCTTTCCTCTTAAACAGGAGATGCTGAATTCAAATCCCAACAGTGCTTTTCTTCCTGTCTTGTCTCACAAAATGTATCACTATGGATGATTATGTACAGCTTGATTTTGTTTAACGCAAGTTTTCATTTTCTTTCTGGAACAACTTGCTTTTCATGAAATTCATACAGCTTGTGAAAGATGAAATACAAATCTTGCCTTGTATATCGCAGGCTGGTAAGAAAGAAGCATTATTTTCTTTTTTTTAATCAGAAGCTTGCAAATGGAGAAAAGGGACACACGTGAGTCTCTGTTAATTGAAAGGTTAGTGGTTTAAGCCCACCCAGAAATGCACTTCTCATTATTGCAATGTAAACCTCATCTCTACTTATTTGGATTTCTTAGCAAAACCTTAACCCACTTCATATTTGCGGGAAATGTGATTCTTTTGTTAAACAATTAAGTATGTAAGTCAATATCACTGGGAATGGCCAATAATGACCATAATTCAAGGACGTCATATTCAGCCATGGACTTTGATCTTCGAATGGCTGGCAGGAGAATTCATTTATGCTCTCGTTGCACCATTAGTTAGAATATTTAAAATTACAACACAGATTTGTTGGAGAACTTGACAAGCAAAAAAGGACAGTTGAACAGCATGATTATGTTAGGACTGTACATTTGTATTTTAATAGTTTTGTATATTTATCTTAATTTTAATATACATGTAACAATAAATGCTGTTCTATGTAAATACATTTTGTTGTATTTTATAATATTTTAGCGGAGGGCACAAGGTTGTCTATTATACCTTGCGAAACTTCCAAGACAACTATAACAGAGACTTATATTTTAAGAAAATTTGCTTTAAAAGAATTTGTACGATATCATCCCTCAATATCGATGTTCAAATGAAGGATTTGAAGAAGCAACAGCGATAGGAAAGTACATTGATCTTGGACCAATGTTTGCATTTGAACAATCCTTCCTCCTGGAAAGGAGGTATGTTTTGAGTCTCTTGATGATGCTCTTCTGGATAAAAAAAAACGTGCAAATTTGTTTCAGATGTATTTTGGATAAAATTATAACTGTCATCGAAGAGAAATTTGATCAGTTGAGTCCAGTCAAAACTTTCGACATTTTATATGATGACAGGACGTACATTTAGGAATCAGTACCGATAACACCGCTGCTATTGATGGAATAGAAATAAGTGATGTATTGGCAGTTTTATCTGAGGCAAGAAGTACTAGAACACCTCCTATAAAAATGTTAGGATTCAGAGCAAGAAATATTTTTTCACCTCACCCAATGATATTGCATTAACGAGGCTGAAGCTGGCTTCTTATTCGACAGCTTCTTCTTCTGCCTTAAATGCTGCTGCTGTGATGTTATGCCGGCTTTCGCCTGTAGATAGCTCTCTATAGTAATTCTTAAAAGTATTAATTGGGATGGATTACTGTACTTATCCTCAGTAAAGGGGAATATGTAAGTAGTGACTATCCAAATAGCATTTTTGTGTGAAACACATTTCAGAAAATTGTAAACCAATTTTCAAAACTCACAATAACACAAACACAATAAGTAAATAAGACAAAGGCAAAACATAAGTTCACAGGCACTTTCTCCATATTTACCACGACCTTGCCTTCTGATCATAAAAAGTCTTAAAATCTTGCATTTTACAAGAAATTTTAATATAAATGGGACATTTAGAACATGGCATATGAGAATATATGGTTAACCGAGGATAAGCAAAGGGTGATGGTGTAACGAACAGTTCTTTCCGGGCCCTATGCGGACGACACGATCCAGAATAGTGAAGACACAAGGGGAAAAATAGTCATGCAGGAAAAGGGTCTGGAGACAGGGGGCGTGTCAATGCAGTGCAGGCGTCCAGGGGAAGTGAGTCCAGGTGAACAATCCATGTAGGAAATCCAAAAGAGACAAAGAGTAGAGTCCAAGGCCAGGGGATCCATCCAGGGAGTTAAAACCGGCGAGGGGAACCAGTAACTAGGAACAGAAAGTTAAAAGCATAACGGAGCCAGACGCAGCAAGACCCCGGGCTCTCATGATGTGGAAATCAATGAGGAACCCGGAGTGAGGTCCGCGTATGGCTTTTAAGGGGGAACGGGAATAGGGATCAGGTGCAAACAATGGGAGGGAACGAGGAAGGGCTGGAGCTCCCTTAAGAGGAGGGGTTAGCGATCGTGACAGATGGCACTTTCTGCTTATTGCTATAAACCTACCCCCTGGTTATAAAAACATCTCAAAATTCTGACACTGAGGTGTGAGAGACAATGGAACAGACTATCAAAATCCTGAACTTTAGGAAATTTTACTGTAACATTTTTTAAATATGACCCTCGGAACAAAGCATGAGAGAATGCATTGGGAATGCACTTTCTACTGTATTTATGGCCCTCCCTCTTGATTATGAAAATGTCTCAAAATTCTGACACTGAGGTGTGAGACACAATGTAACAGGTTCTCTTAATCCCGAAATACAAGAAATCTTACTGTACCATTTGAACATGGCATGTCCCTCCTTCCTCATTACCAAAACATCTCAATGTTCCAACACTATGTACATTTGTAATTACAACACTTCACTGTTGCATTTCTGAGTTGTGACATTGTGAACATGGCATGTTAAAGTATATAGAAAATCTAGATCAGAACAGGCTAAATGCAATTCATAGTGATTTATCATTTTCTTACTTTCTAAATGAAAAAAAAAATTCAGTGATTATGACACTTCGGTATGACATAAAATATGCTTCAATGACAGAATAAATAATCATGGAAAATATACCCACAGTGGACATTCATATTTGTGATTATAGGAATGTTAAATATCAGGTGAGTAGCTGCGTTAGCATGCGTAGGCTGCAAATGAACAAGTAAAGGGTTATTCCATGCTGAAAAGATAGGAAAGGAAACGCAACTTGTTGGCCGTGGAGCCGTGGATGACAACATCAAAGACATTAAGTAATTTTTACCGCTAACAGCTCAACATCATCTTCCTTTTATATCTAACCTCATCAGATCTCTCAACTCCCAACTCTTCCAGTTTCTCACTTCAGAGAAGGATAAAAAACTCAATCGTCCTCTACAGAGAAAAACCATCAACACCCCTACCACCTCCACCAATCCTAACCTTGTTGTTACTGTACCCTCTGACCTTTCCCTTTCACCCCTTTGCATCCTCAGCTAAGATATTTTAATATTACAACACAATTACAATAGATTGTATTAATGTTTAAAATTAAGGTAATATGTCAAAATATCAAAATCCAACTGCACAGTGCTAACGTAACAATGCTTGTCAAGTTCTCAAACAAATCTGCATTGTATTTTTAAAATATTTCAGCAGAGGATGTGACGGGAGTATAAATGATGATTCGACGATCATTTTTCTTGTGTGAATATGGTTTTCTGGGGAGTTGAGATGTTGGGCATTATTGGACATTTTTGACACGTGTTGAACACTCGAATTTCCTGCAAATATTAAAATGGCTATGGTTTCGCTGAGAAATCCAATCTACCTATGCGAAGACAATGTTTACATCGCAAAAGAAACCCAGCCCTGGGTGGACTCGAAACGCCAACCTTTCGGTTAACAGCCAAACGCACTAACTGATTGCGCCACAGAGACTGACTACTGGGTTCTCGAATCACAAGTTTCTGGTTAAAAAAAAATCTCTTACCATTCTTTATGCCAGCCGGTAATATTTCTTCTGCACTGATAACCAAGAATTGAATTTCATGTTTTGCAAGCTGTGTGAATTTAATCAAAAGCAAGTTTTCCAGAAAGGAAATGAACACCTGCATTTAACAAAATCAAGCCCTTTGTGAGTGACCAAAATGGTACGTTCTGTACTACAAGATAAGAAGAAATACACAGCTGGGATTTGAACCTAGGTTCTTTTGTTTAAGAAAAAGGCACTTTAACCAACTAACCTATGGTGACAGGACACCTGTCCCCTTTTACAGCCACTTGGACACACCGCTCTGAGACATCTGCGTTCAGTAAGCGCTGAACCTGCTCTCAGAGCAAATTGCCTCTTTTACATACAGTAGCAGCCCCGACACTGAGAAACGAAGAGAACTGGCTTTTATCTGTCATTTTTCATGTCCAATGGGTTTGACATCTCCCAAGGGCGACAGAGTTCTTTTGCAACACTATTTCTTCTTCTTTTTTATTTCTGTACGCTTTGATAAAAAACGAGAAATCGTGCAAGGGAAAAATGTATTTTTTTCATAGAGAAAACGTGCACCAGGAAATGTTGTGTTGAGAAGAAGTGATTTAACATGATACGTGACCTAATTTATCGGAGCAAATGCTCACCCAGCAAGGTCTGGAGAGGTTGGAGAGTCTGGTGGATGTGATAATCATACGGTGTTGTGGAAGAAAACAGTCTTTATTTGAATTCTCAATCAATCAGAATTTCAGTGCGAAACATAAACCCTTTGTCTGATTTAAAGAGATGATATTTTAAAACTCATAAAAAATCAGAAAACACATGTTTCTCACTTTGAAATTTTAGACGTGGCGGTGTATTACTAGTAGCGGTGCTGAGCACACTATGGGGAAATTCAGGTTATGTGAAATACCAGCGGTTTAATAAATAACGCATCTGATTTCGGATCATAAGATTGTAGGTTCGACTTCTACCTGGCTCGTGTAAATTTTATTCAAGCTCCTCAGTAATAGATGTCTATTATGTAATGAAGCGCACCTGAAAGCAAACGTTGGGTCTGTTTCCTTTGTTTTCCAGCATGAAATAGCAAATCGTTACAAAAAGCACCTGCTAATGTCCAATAGCGGGTTTTTTTTCAAATTACATTTTCAGGCTTCAGACACTATTTAATAAAAGAAAAGTGTCCGAAACTCCCTAACTTTCAGGTTTGCTTGAACCTGTATTTAAAAAAAAATTATCTGAAACTTCCGGGATTCCATTCTCTGATGTACAGTAGCTGTCTCTAAAGTCACATATGATGTTTAGCAGATGTGAGCTGTGCCTTTTCTCTTGTGTTCAAGGCTATTCGCTGTGTGAGCTCCACACTGCGTGTCCTGTACTGCTCTATTTTGTTTAGATTATCTATGTGGTGTACAGATAGAACTCAACTGCATGGTGTGAATTCCATGTTCAGGACCAGCATAACCTGAAAAGCTAACAGCTGACCTCAATGTGATTTGAACACGCAGCCTTCTGATCGGGAGTCAGACACACTACCGTTGCACCACGAGGTCACAGCTGCAGCACCTTTGAATTCCCCAAAGGAGACAAATCAGCGTCACAAAAAAAATTATCCTGTGAAGAGCACCGCTCTTCCGAAGAGAGTCTCTTCTTCCCAGACCACATTTCATTCTTCCTGCGCAGCTCTTGTGCAGGTGTTGTTCTCGATAACAGATCAAGGAACACTGATTGTTTTTCTATTTTTTTTTTAATTAAGTACCCCATTGTGCAACGGTAGCATATCTGACTCTAAATCCAGAAGTTAAGTTTTCAAAGTATATCGGAGTCAACTGATACTGATCAGGTTCTGCTGCTACTGAACCCGCAGTCTTCACCTTAAAGTTCAATTCCCCAAGCCTGCTGACCTTATACTGTATATTCAATAACGAAGAGTCACAAACCATGAGGGACATACATTCAGTATACCATTCATTTATACTGTTTCGTAAATGAACTTTGATTACAACTTCTACACTAGATACTCAAAGGGAAGTACATCACTCATAGGCATTAAATTGATATCAACTGGGGTTGAGGTAACAATTGAATTCTCAAGCTGTAATGCAGAATGTTGAATACTCATCCAATCTGTGTGGATTCAGATCTCCCACGGACACAAGAGAACAGTGACAGGCTGTTGCTGCATCCAATCGGCATCCTCTGGACCAGCGCCAGGCAGTCCTGGTCCGGCGTGATGTGTGGGAGAAGGAGGGAGTTAGTCCTGGCTCCACTAGCAGAGACTGTGGACATGAAAAGTGACTGTGGGTCCGCTCTTTCGATGGGAAGAAGACCGTTTCGTTCCCAGTGTAGTGCTAGCCCTGAATAATAAGATCCAGCTATTGACAGTTCCGACCTTAGTTCACTCGTTGATCAGGTGAGCGTTCGCGGTGGGTTCATGAGGCTTGCTACTGGGCTAACCTTGGGCGGATCCTTTGGTTACACGCGAACGTTCTCCGTTCTCGACTCTATCACGTGATTGTCCGAGCTGAGTCAGAATGTCCTGGAGGGGCATCTTCTGGGCCCTGTGCTGCCTTTTTTATCTGGAGGAACTACGGTTGTTCATTGCTTGAATGTTCCGTGGGCATTTGAGACCCATGTGGGGTTACCCTGCCCTACCAGTTCCTGATTAGCTGATCAAGGTGGAGGATGAATAATTATGCTCTCTGACATTAGGGTTGTAAACAACCTAGGATGAGACTCTCCCTTGGAATCTCCCAGACAGTAAGGCACCAGAGATGACCATTTATTAGGGTGGCTGGAGAACCTCAGACTTGGGAGTTGTTCCTTATCAGGAAAAACATCTTAAATCTGAACCAAATGGAATGGCCTCTCTGTGTCCAGCACCACTAGGATGAGGGAGAGCAAGGCAAGGGAGCAGAAAACTTAATTCCTGTATTATTAATAAGCCTTGCCGCTACACCAGCATGGAGCTTGAATTCACAACCCTGGGATTTAGAGTTTCGTATGAGTTGCTCCACAGAAGACTGAAATATCATATTTACTGTATGTTACATACTGCAGGTCCTGTGCTTTACATCACTGAAGAGGTTGGTCTGCTCTCCAGGTTACCAACAATAAGTTCAGACATTACTTATGTGGGGCAGCACTTCAATTCAATGATTATTTTCTGCACATAGATGGTTTCCCCCCCTTCACTCAAATAAATATAGAGGAAGCTCTTTGGCTGTTCTCGTAAAGGAACACCAATGACAAAGAATGCTTATTAAACAGTTTCAAATAGGAACAGTGAACACAACACAACAACGATAGGATTCTAACCCATGCGTGCAGAGCACAATGGATTAGCAATCATCACCTTAACCACTCAGCCACCTTGTCAGGGCACTGCCACTGGACCAGTCATGAGGTGGCGAGATCAAGATGATCATCTTGTCCTTGTACTTGAGGGTCATTTTCCTCTTCCACCTACAATTTCAACATATTCCTTGGGAGATGTCAAGCTTCTGAGTCTGTGCTGTGCTTCAGTGGCAGCTGTATATGGAAAGCACATTGAAGTCCTTGGACACGAAAATTCCTGGATTGTAAAAGCTTCTCTCAATAAACAGGAAATCCTGTTTCTGAAATCCTGCGGTATCTTTCTTCTTGTTTTGTCCTATAGAATGTATCATAATTATTGAAGATCAAATATGGCTTGATTTGGTTCAATGCAAGTATTCATTTCCTTTTTGGACAACTTGTTTTTCAAAAATTGCATATAACTTGTGAAAGATGAAATACAAATCTTGCTCATTTGTGCAGAAGGAATTCTGCCAGCTAACAAGAAAATCCTGGTGATTTTTTTTTACCAAAAACCTGCGAATGGAGATGTAGAACAAAAATCCACTTGAGACATTTTTTGTTAAGTAGAAGAGGAGTTTATTGAATACATGACCAAGAAGAAGTATCCTCCTTACAGTCAGGAGAGTAGTTCTGACAAGAAGAGTTTCAGCTGACTTTTTATACACTTACCTGATATGGAAGATTAACAGTTTAAGTCTCAACAAGAAAAACTTCAGTTGTATTTGATTTCTACTGGTTAAGCAGACTCCAAGGTGACTGATCACAAAATGTATATATGACTGAACTGGTATAACACCTAGAAATACAGGTACAGTTTTGGTTAAGCTCTTGCACTAGAACAATTCTTAGAATTATTACAATAGGCATATTTCTTTTCTGCAGGCTCCTAGTCTCACCAACATTGGCTACGCTTACATTTTGGAGGAAGAGCTGTTCTGTAGAAACAGATGAACAATATGGGGCCAATCAACCTGTTGGACAGACTGAAGATGAAAACACTGTTTATAGCCTGGAAGGAAAAATAAATCAATTTAAACAAGTATGTGGCCTTGTTGAGACATATTTCATCTAAGATAAACAAAGCTATAAGTATGGAGAGATGTGAGAGATAAAAAACATTGGGAAAAAATAGTAAGGAAGGGAAAGAGAGGTGTATAAAGAAAATGAAAGGAAGAAAAAATGTATTTATTAGATAAGATGAATTTGAGTGGGTTGTGGAGGGGCAATAGAAGAATAAAATTTAAATCTGTTAAGTTATTGTCTGCATTCTGTCCTTTCAGTTGGTCTGGCCCAGTTCAGTGACTTATTCAGAGATTGCATTTAATATTATATCACAAAACTGAGCAGAGCAGGTGATTAGTGATGTGTGCTTCGATTTAAAAATAGCTTTACATGAAATCCTGGGCTGATAATAATGTACATTATAGTGTCCTGCAAGTAAAATCTGGAAATACATTTTCTGTTTCAAAAAATTCACACTGCGTAACTCGCAGGTGATTCACTCGTCCTGACTAGATGGCGCTAGCAGGTGTGGTGAGGTTTATATCTGTTGCAGGGGTTGCAGAAATACCTCTGTCTCAAAATTCCTCTCCTCAGTTGTTCTGAAGCTGCGGCAGCCCTAAAGAATTACGTCATCATGCTGCGCGACTCAACACAACAGATATTTCATCCACGCGACAGTGATTGAGTCAGTTGTTTAAGCAAAAATAATCAAGAAGAAAGTTATTTTGTTTTTTTACTATGCTACGAATTGTCAGCTGTGTATAACGGAATACAGGCCTGAATGCAGGATCTGTGAAGAATAAAATAAGAACGTTTTTGCGTTTAAACTCCACAATTTAGCCTTTGTTTCTGACCGACTCTACAGAAGGATGGCGGAGTGTTTGTTGAATCTGCAAACTGAGCTTCACTCTTTCATGCAGGTTTTGCTCAAATCGATCGTGTATGAAGTTTCAGACGTTTTCAGAAACAGGATGTCTGACTCTGAGTTTCAAGACAAACTCCGCAGCGTCTCCCAGGTCCTGGTGAGACGGGCCGTGTTTAAAATCACACAGTGTGTGGAGGACACTGTTGGGAGTGAAATGGCGCAACTGAAGAAGGAGAACGAGAGCCTGAAGGTGAGATTGCAGCAGTGCGAGAAGGAGTCGGGAGCAGGAGGAGATCAGGGACAGACAGATCGTGTTGGACACACGCTTCCCTGTGAAGTCACTGCAGAAATAAAAGAAGAAATGGACACGAAACTGGAGCTGGCAGGTCAGTGTGGTGACTTGTATGAAGTCAGTGTGTGTGAGTTTAAAAACAATGTCCTTAACTTCCTCACTGGTGAGAATATAGTGGAGAGATACAAAGTGAAGTGGAAAGACTTGTGTGATATAGCGACAGGATGCTTTACTGGAAACTGAAATTATTATAATCCGGTTATGATGCTAAAAACAACTCAGCATCTCAGCAGATTCAGCATCTGTTTCTCTAAATCGGTGTGTAATCCGATGTTATTAGGAAATATATATACAGTATATAATATTACACAATTATTATAATACAAATACAGTATTTGTTTAGCTTTTATATTTGTTTAACATTCCAGTCCACCAGGGTCTGTCTGTAGTAATTCCTCTGGAATATTCTGTCAGGAATATTTGGAATATTCGTGTTTTTATTAACCTTTTTCTCTCAGTGAAGTGTACTGTAGTGACCAGTTATGAGAGGTCTGTATTAACCTCTCATTCTCCTCATCCCCTCATCTGTATTTCAGTAACAAGGCCGAGAACACATTGTTTAGACGTTGTTTAGTCTATATCATTCAGTAACTGGAGCAAAAAATGATGAGCTACTGTATTTACATAATTGTTACAGAATACATTAGTATCTTGTTGTTGAATGTTTTTTTTTATCTTTGGAATTATGTTTAATATCTTTTTAATTTATTTAACTTATTTTTAATATAATCTTGGCCAAATGTTTTTTTCAGTGATTTGGGTTTTACAAAAGCAAATAAAATCTGGACATAAACGTGACATTTTAAACAGGATAAAAATGGTCAGTCAGTCGATAGATATATGCATTCTTATGTTTTCTATTGGTCAGGGGTTTGAGGTGCAGGAGCAAGTGAATATTGGAATGTCTCTGGTGAGCTGCAGCATATTGGGGTGTTTTAAGTTTGGGGATTCTGCTCTATTCATTGATCTTGGAGGAGTGTCCTGGATTTTTAAGGAATCTCTGTTCCCAGGGTTTTTCTCTTGGTGTTTCTGTGCGACAATGTCTGGACAGTGTTGTCTGCTCTTATTGATCAGTAGAACTGTACCTGTTTAATTCTGCTGCCTCCTCCCACTGTGTGGCTTTTTTCCCCTGTAAAGAGCTTTGAGAAGCCTCTTTTAAAGGTGTTATATAAAATAAAAAGAAAACTTTATTATTATGATTCAATCCACTGTTGTTGTTATTGAGTGTCTTGCACTCGTGTTAGCATTCCCTTCCCTTTCTGCGAGTAAACTCAAAACAACCCTTTCCCTCATATCAAGTAATGACTCAGTGGAAAATCATCCCCGAGTCTCATTTTCTCCCACTGGTTATCTCTGTGCCCTTTTGCCTTTTTTCCCCTCTTTGTTTTTTTTCTGAATCACTAGCTCACCTCTTTCTGTTTCAGCTGGGAGCCTCTCTGTAATTAAACAGTTCTGTATCAGACTGTCTCCCTTCCTGCCTGGTTCATTTGTGCCCCTCTCTGAATTCACTGTCTAAGCCAGTCACTGCTTCTAGAGTTCAACCTTAAACAGCACACTGAGGACTATGCTTGGGCTTTGACCAATCACCACGCTGTTTTCACATTTAAACCTTAACGTGGTTATTAAAAGACTTTGCTGGTCAGTGCTGATTGTTGCGGTCAATAGAGGTATTTGTTACCAACAAATGTAATGTGTGTTTAGAAAAGTTGCTAATTCTGCGTGTTATTTTTCTGTGTATTTGTTTGCAGTGTTAATTTAGTCTCCAGTTTTTGATTTAGTCATAGTCTTAGTCAAGTCAAGTGTCTGTCATAGCCACCTTTTAGTCATCCGTTTTTAATTTAGTCCAGTCAACTCAATTTTCACTATAATTAGTCTTAATTAATTATCTTAATTAAACTGATTAAAACAAAATTAGTCACATTTTAAGCATTTTTATTTATTTGTATAATAAAATGTATAAATGTATAATAAATACTAAATTGCAATATATAATCAAATGTATGTCTAAAACATATTTAACACATTTTATAAGATTGTCAAAAAGCACAAGTTTTTGTTGCACAGACTAAAGAGTATTGATCCCCAGAAATGTCAAATATCAATACAATAAGTAATTTATTTTTGATTAGTAATAAATAATCTTATAGAGCGACATCGTATGAATCTTTCCTAATAAGTTCTATTTATTACATCACTGTTAATAATTCTGTACTTTTCTATAAGTTGTGTTGAAATGATGTTTTCAAAGGAAGTTTTTTCAAAGTTTCAAAGCAACATTATTTTCAGTTTATTTAGTAGAGGCTTCCACCAATACTGAATTTGTAATAACTATAGGGTAATTACTGCATGAGTTACTTAAAGTACTACCACAGAACAGGAAAAGTAATATACACATTCTTTATCTCACTGATATTATTTATAACTAGGTCTTTAAAATCTATATAATTGGTTTAGACAAAAAACACTTTGTATGTGCAACCAATGGGTCAGTTTTCTTCCTTATGATCAGCTTAGAAAATTTGTGTATGCTGTTTTTTACTTTTTAATTAAACATTTAAAATCATGGCCTCCTAATAATCCCCATCTATGAATTGGCTTCATTACTCTCCTCCCCACTGATAGTGTTCTGGCACACTGTGGCTGCCGTCGCATCCTCCAGTTGGGGCTGCACATTGGTGGTGGTGGATGGGAGTCCCCGTTACCTGTAAAGCGCTTTGAGTGGAGTGTCCAGAAAACTGCTATATAAGTGTAAGCAATTATTATTAAAGTGCAAATGGCACCCATTGCTTCTGCATATATAACTTAGTGTTTAAAACTAAACAATGTGAATTTTGTTTGACTTCTAATTCCCTTGTATAGATGTATCATTACACATCTTTCTCGCCATCTAAATTTATTTTTGCAGAAGCCTATTGTACTTTCAAATGATTGAATAATGAATGAATGAATAATCAATGTTAACTGTTCATAAAAATCAAATGTCTTAACTAAGGATTAAGATGGCACAGTTGTTAATTATAATAATAATAATTAATTGCTTACACTTATACAGCGCTTTATTGGACACTCCATTCAAAGTTCTTTATAGGTAATGGGGACCCCCCTCCACCACCACCAATGGTGCCATATTGCGCAAGAACGCTAACCACACTCCAGCTATCAATGGGGGAGGAGAGTAGAGTAATTGCAACAAACTTTCGAAAGGAGCACACAGCTGCGGACTAGTTAATATGGTTCTATCTAGAGATCATCTCCAGCTCTGAGCTCAATTGTAACAAAAAGCCGTGCGGAACAAAGCTGGAGAGCAGCTGAATTTGTGCTCAGGTTTCAACACTGTTGTTTTTCTAATTAACACTAACTGCAGGGGCTCTGAATCAAAGCTTTTCAATTATTCTGGTCAGTGTGTTAATATGTAGGTCATAATCGTTATTTTTCTGTCTCGTTCAAGCATATAACTGGACATTGATATTTTTATTAAATGACGGCATATATTTTAAAATATTGCAGATCTGGGTAAATTTGCTCTCAAAAGCAAGAAACTTAGAACGAGACTTATTTTCCACATTCAATCTATTGCTGCTTCTTTGCTACACACTGAACCTTTTTATTTTTAGCTTGAACAGAGAAAGCTATGAAGGGGCCTGAATCAAGTGTTCAAAATCCTAAAAGACATCAACAAATCCAAATTATCTACTATTTTACTGGGTTCTAGAGTCTAGTGTCCATTTTTGCTTTAACCTATGCTGGCATAATGATTATGGGTAAATATAGTGAAATATAAACATAACAACTGCAGATGCATGTTATAATAAGAAATCACATTAAAGTCTCCTGGTAAACCAAGGTTTTGAGTTTTACAACTTCAAGTACAACAATTTAATTACAAGAAGAACAAGATTAAGACATTAAAAACAAAACAGACACACAATGAAGCTAATTCATAGATGGGGATAATTAGGAGGCCATGATTGGTAAGGGTCAATGGGAAATTTGGCCAGGACACTGGGGTTACACCCCTACTCCTTTCGAGAAACGCCCTGGGAATTTTTAATGACCATAGAGAGTCAGGACCTCGGTTTTACGTCCCATCCGAAGGACTATACTTGGGCATTAGGATCCACACAGAGCGCAGGGTGAGAGCCCCCTACTGGGCCCACTAACACCTTTTCCAACAGCAACCTTAGTTTTTCCCAGGACATCTCCCATCCAGGTACTGGCCAGGCTCACACCAGTTAGTAGTGAGTTGCAGACTTATATGGCTGCTGGCCGTATCACTTGTTGTAAGCAATCTTTTTGCATGTTTTCTCACAAATACAACAGTAGCACCAGATGTCTCAGTGGCTTTCAAAATTAAATTATGCATGCAATTCTTTGAACTAGAAAGATGACTACGCTATCCGTCCATTTCTAATTGTGGTGCAGTGGTTAGCATTACTGTTTTGCAGCACTGGGGCCCTAGTTTCAATTACTGGGGTACTATATTTGCGGAGTTTGCATGTTCTCTCTGGGTTCCGTGGGTTTTCTTCAGGTGATATGATTTAATTGGCTTATGGGAATACTGATCCTCTTGTGAGTGTGTGTTTGTGTCTGTTCGTCTGCCCTGTGATGTGCTGGTGCTATGTCCAGGGTGTATTCTGTCTTGTGCTTTGTTGCATGCTGGGATAGATTCCAGCTCCTCTGTACTGGATAAAGAGATTAGAAAATGGATGGGATTAACGACACTGTAACAACTCTATACATAGTGATAAAAACTGCTATGAGATGGCGGGATCTCACTGAGGATAAATTATTTTATAGTGGTAGCTTAAGGAAACAGTCTTTCCACCTCTCTGGCACATCAATATTCATAACTAGTCATTTAAACAAATTAACTCTATATATAAACATCTTAAGATCCTGGCTCCATGGATCAGCTATCAGCTATGTTTGCACATTCCTTCAGTTCACGTGCATCCAACACACAGTTCAATGCAGAAAATCTAAAATGCAATCCTCATTTCAGTAGCTGTGTAAACATTCTGTCTCTTAACTTCATCATCTTCCTCTGCAGTCTATAACATCCATCCATCCTCCTAACCGCATTATCCCATTTGGGGTTGCGGGAAGAGCCGGAGCCTATCTCAGCAAGCAACGAGTGCAAGGCAGGTTACACCCTGGACAGGGAGCCAGTCCATCGCAGGCCAAGTGTGAGCTAATCATACATGGGGATAGTATGGAGGCCATGGTAAAGGCTAAGGGGGAAATTTGGCCTGGACACTTGGGTAACTTCTTACTCTTCTTGAGAAACGTCTTGGTATCTTTAATGACCACTGAAAGGTAGGACCTCGGTTTAACGTCAAATCTGAAAGACAGTGCCCACTACTGTGTAGTGTCCCTGCCATTATACTAGGGCATTAAGACGCTCATAGACCGCAAGGTGGGCACCCCCCACTGGTCCCAGTAACAGCACTACCAGCAACAACCATAGGTTCCCAGGAGGTATCTTATCCATGTACTGACCAGGCTCAATCCTGCTTAGCTTCAGTGGGCTGCCAGTTGAGAGCTGCAGGGTGATTTGGCCGCTGGCACAGTTTATAACATCTCCTGTCAATTTATCTAAAGTTTGCCTAACCCTTTTAGTAAGTGTTCTTGTTATCAGCGCATTTCTCAGCTTTCCCAAAATTATCTCTTATCTACCTACATCTCTAGTTTTGCATCCTGCAAATAAATCCTCAAAAACTGCTTGTATTAATTTGTTTAACGAATATCATATGTAAATATTGGTAGTAGCACTCTGCATTGTAGAATATCACACTGATTCCCTTTCTTTTAAAGGGCACAAGACAAACTAAGAAAGGGATTTTTCTAGAATAAATATATGCACATCCTGTTCACTGGGGTAATTAAATCCACACTGAGCAATCTCCAATATTTGGCAGCCAGAATCCTTACTGGGTTGCAAGCAAGCAATCACATTACGCCTGTCTTCAAGTCCTTGCACTGACTTCCTATCAGGTTTTGAGTCAGTTTTAACTTTCTCATCCTTATTCAGTACTTGTCTGGTTTATTATCCATTTACTCCCCACCTTGCAACCTTTGTCCATCTGACTCTGGTCTTCAGGATCATCTACATTCTGTGGGTAACGGGACCTTTTTTAGCTGCACCCCAGAGCTCTATCTTCCCGACTCCATAACTAAAAAGGCAAATAGGAGTGGCCTAAGCAACATACAGAGTTGTGTAACTGACAATTTGAGGTAGCCTATGATGTAAATTACACTTTTTGCCGATAAGTTAAGCTTTCAAAACTCGGCCCCAAAGCCATGTGACATTTCACCCTGTTTCATTGGTTAAAGGCAAGGATCAAATGCACCGCCATGTTAACAGGAATGTGTAGTTTTTTTTTAACTGTACCGTCTTTGGATTTGGCCAGGGCTTTAAAGAGATGTCTTAATCCCAGTGTCTGGGTGCTGTAGCTCAGATGGCACTTCAGATCTATTGCAGATTTCAACTCATAATGTGGCTGAGTTCTGTTTATCTTCGGTAATGTTGTACAAGAGTTTTTCTTGGTCTGATTATACATGAAATACTCCTGACTCCAGATCTTTTTTTTCCAGCTGAAAGCATGGAGAACCACAAGCATGTCTTTCTTCTCTAGTTTTCAATTTTCTTTAATCTGCTTATTCTAGTGTATACATCTCATTGTGGCAGTCAATTAACACACAATAAGAATTCATGACAGGAGGTGTTGAAAAGACCATCCAGAAATGGGAGACAGTTGTAAAACAGAAGAAGATAGAAAATGGCAGATCCTGATAACTGCGATTCTTACACATCCGTAGCCCTTAGGCAATGCACAGTCCACACACAGCCTCAGACTTAGGATTGTACCTGTTACAGCAAGCCTGCTTTTTGCCAGACAAAAGTAAATATACAAATGGTGAATCTCATGTTGCAAAATTAATTTCACTTTGAGTTTTACTCCAGTAGGTCATTTTGTCTCATCTTAGTGCACTGAAGCAGAAATGCAAAGCAATCAAGTCCTTGTCACTATCATTGTGGATTATTTTAGTGTTTCATTTTCTTTAAAATTGCAAAACATTTCGTCTTAATTTTTGTCGACTAAATTAACACTGTCGACTAAATGTGTACTATGAAAGGATAAAGTGAACATTGGGGTGTTTTAGTATTCTGTGGTGGTCTGTATAGATGCTAAAAATCCTTATATTGTAACATTTGTTTTCTTGGATCTCCATGTTGTTATTTGCTTTTTAAATACTACTTTCATCCCATGTTAAAGGTCTTGTCCTTGTGTCCTGTATTTGCAGGATTAGAGGCCAGTGCTCTCCCTGATGCTGGGGAAAGGGCTCCTCTTGAACAGCAGCACAGTGAGGAGGAGTGGAGCTCCAGTATGATGCAGGAGACAGAGCTCACTTCTGCAGAAGGGAAAGAGAAACTCAATCAGCAACCCACAGAGAGCAGACAGAGAGTGGAGGATCTGGACTCTGTGCCCATGATGAAGACAGAGCCTGAGAGTGAGACACCTGGATTCCTACTATCTGATGATTTTATAGAGAAGATTACCAATCTGGACCCATACAATATTACAGAAGGTTGTAGTGGACTCGGCTGTGTGTCTGTACAAGAGCACAGTGAAGAACTGGGTGAGTTTAATCTTCCAGAGCAGGACATGGAGCCCCAGTTGATTGACCCTGCAGGCCAGCAGACTGATGCACCTGTTGATAAGATCAGTACTGAGTTACAAAACACAGAGGAGAGTCAGAACAGGGAGGAACAACAGCAGCTCCAACAGGACTTGATAATAAGACCATTCAGCTGCAGTCAGTGTGGGAAGAGTTTTAGTCAATCATGCTTCTTAAAAAGACACCAGCGCATTCACACAGCAGAGAGACCGTTCAGCTGCTGTCAGTGTGGGAAGAGTTTTAGTCAGTCAAATAACTTAAGAAGACACCAGCGCATTCACACAGGAGAGAGACCGTTCAGCTGCAGTCAGTGTGGGAAGAGTTTTAGTCAATTATACCACTTAAAACAACACCAGCTCATACACACAGCAGAGAGACTGTTCAGCTGCAGTCAATGTGGGAAGAGTTTTAGTCATTCAAGTAACTTAACAGCTCACGAGCGTATTCACACAGGAGAGAAACCGTTCAGCTGCAGTCAGTGTGGGAAGAGTTTTAGTCAGTCAAGTACCTTAAGAGCTCACCAGCGCATTCACACAGGAGAGAGACCATTCAGCTGCAGTCAGTGTGGGAAGAGTTTTAGTCAATTATACCACTTAAAACAACACCAGCTCATACACACAGCAGAGAGACTGTTCAGCTGCAGTCAGTGTGGGAAAAGTTTTAGTCACTCAACTAACTTAAGAAGACACCAGCTCATTCACACAGGAGAGAGACCGTTCAGCTGCAGTCAGTGTGGGAAGAGTTTTAGTCAGTCAAGTAACTTAATAACCCACCAGCGCATTCACACAGGAGAGAGACCGTTCAGCTGCAGTCAGTGTGGGAAGAGTTTTAGTCAGTCAAGTACCTTAAGAGCTCACCAGTGTGTTCACACAGGAGAGAGACCATTCAGCTGCAGTCAGTGTGGGAAACGTTTTAGTCAGTTAAGGAACTTAAAAAGCCACCAGCACACTCACAAGAGACCTTCATAGTCCACCAGTGCAGTCACACAGGAGAAAGATCATTCAGCTACAGTCACAATGGGAAGAGTTTTATCCAGTCTTTATCCAGTGACTTAAAAACACACCAATTTAGTCACCAGTTTGATTTAATCATATTTTAGTCATGTCAACATGACAGCATGTGATATCCGAAGAAAGCTTCACAGCTGAAACGTTGTGTTGCCTTTTTTCTCTTTTCAGTGTGGAATAAACCTTTACTTGTTCCTAAAATGTTTATTAGTCATAGTCACTTTGTAGTTACCCACTTTTGATTTAGTATAGATCACACGTAACTAAAGTTTTACTTTTACTTATGGTTGACTAAAATGGAATTAGTTCTAGTCGTGAAGTTTAATTTATATGTATAATTAAATGGATACAAGTTTTAGTTTTATACAATTTTAAAATTAAATCTAAATTGAATTAATTCTTTATTTCTTTGTAGTCTTGGGATGTTAAGTTTAGTCCTGTTTAATTTACAATTAACACTGTTCTCATTGGATAGGCTTGTAATTATGTAACAGCTTTTAACTTACCATGTTAAGCAATAAACATGTATAAAACAGATTAGGATCCTTAACTGTCACACTGTCTCATTAAATTCTACCAAAAAGTTCAAAGTCTTTGTTGCACAATCTAAAGTGTATTTATCCCCAGAGAGGATAAATATAAAATCCAAGAAAAATATATCCAATAAAGAGGGAAATAATAAAGAATCAAGAGATATTGTATGAATCTGTCCTAATAAGAAAATCTATTTTGGCACCATTACTACTAATTCCATATTTTTATATGTTAAGTTTTGTTTTTTTCAATGCAACTATTTTTTGGTTTAATCTGGAGAGGACAAGCGATATATATAAACTTAATGCAATTAAATATTATTTTCTTATATGAAATGATTCACAGATCCTGCACAGAACCTATGCCATGCCCACCTTTATGAGCATCTTAGCTTTTCTCTCAAATAGAACATTCAATCCAGAAATAAGATGGATTATAAAAGCCGACACATTTTCCAAAGCTTTTAATAGTGTTGTCACCCTGAAGGCATGGGTTTCAATCTTACTCTTGATAAAGAGCTTGCTCTATGGTCCTTCTAGTATTGTGCAAATGAGAAAGGCACTACGATGTAGATAATGCGTTGACATATGTACAAACACACAAAATCTCCCGTTCTTATCCTGTTTCAGCTCATGCTTAATAGGAGTGAAGTAATTCCTCCTTTTTCTTGTAGAAATGTGTCCTGACCACCACAGAACAGAAACCTGTATAGCCTGGTTCTGATTCAAGAACGCCTCGCATGTTCGGCCCTTTCTTTAAAAATTTTATGACTGAACCACCAATACTCAGTGTGATGATCTGTAAAAATCTATATTTATACATACAATATATATAATATATATATATATTATATAGTATATTATATATTATATATATATAAAATAATAACTTTTACTTTTTTTTCACTCAGTGCTGGATTTTGGGTGCCAAAGGAAACCTTTGGACTGGTGACAATTTTATCCTGTCTGGAAATTTTATTTTGGAGACTTTTTTCTGCCTGTGTTGTATAGTGCAGCATTCAGGAATATTCCAAAACTGAGTCAGATTAAATGGTTTAAGAAAACCAGTTCAACTGGAACATGGAAGAATAAATAAAATGGCAAAACAGTTCCTATATAAAAACTGAAACAAAACAACAACATAACTGCAGTACATCACACTATAAAACAAAACAACAACAAAAAATAACGTTATGACATAAAAATGTTAAAATATAGAAGCTGTTAAAACATAACAAAAAAAACTGCTATCTAACATGCAATCAGAATCACATAAAACAGAACCTGAGATCGGTATAGTTTCTTTCTTGCTGGGGTATCAAGCTGGTCACTGGTTGGTCCTTTTCAACAGGGATCCATGAATGGTACCCTCATGTGAAGGCAAATCAACACAGGTGACTGGTCTGCCCAGCACAAGAGCAGGCCCGGTTTTCTTAAGCAGCACTGAGTTACCAGGAGCTATGCAGCTCTGGCCCAAATCAGTGTCCACTGGCTTGTGTCAATACTGCAGTGGGAACTCCCAGATGAGTTGAAAATGGTGGTGTTGTAACTTGCTGCTTGGATTGGGAGAAATAGCAGTGAGGCCATTGCTTTCTGGAGAAAAGATGGATTCAGTATCTTGTCTGCGCCCCTGCTGCAGTGAGGGGGATGGTTCAGGGCTGAGGTCCAGTCCTGGCTCTCCCTGGCAGAGTGGTTTAGTTGTACAGTGATGTGCTAATGGAGCAGTTATTCATGAGAGTGTGTGGGTATTTCACAGAGGCTCAGGACAAACCCCCTTCCTGAAAGTCTCCTGTGTGCATTCAGACAGTCACAGGTCAAGAGCCAGGCAGGCAGGGGAACAATGGACACAACAAAATAAAAAATAAAATAACTACAGTGGTACTAGAAGGTTTGTGAACCCTTTAAAATTTCTGTATGTCTGCATACATTTGACCTAAAATGTGATCAGATCTTCGTCTGAGTCATAAAATAGATAAAGAGAACCCAAAAAAACAAATAACATAAAATGATATACTTTTTCATTTATTTATTGATCAAAAAGTATTTTAGATTCTGGCAGCGTAGGGCCCGATGTAAAATATTTCCACTCGCCCTGATCATGGTACAAAATTTTACAAAAAAATGAGCACCTTTAAATGTTTTTCAAAAGCTGCAACATCTGACAAGCTAATTTTCTGATTCTCTGAAAAAGACAAATCGTGGTGAAATTGCTCAGCCACTTTAATTATCGCATATTCGTGTAGAGAGTATTCATTAAGCCGTACACACAGCCTGCAAAACCCAGATTACTGTCCAGATAATGTAAGTCGACAAGGTGTACCTTCCGTTCTATTACCCTACTGTACAAAATGGATTTAAACCTTCTGTGAGCACCGCCCTCCATATTCCATTATATTGTGACTACTAATCTGAGGGTGTCATCTGTTAGAACATCTGTATGGCTCTGTAAGAGGTCTGAGATGTGATTTTAAAAAATCATTTAATTCATTTAATTCTCTGGGACACCTTCTGAGCGAGAAAAGCAGGTCATTAAACCTGCTGGAAGACAAACACAACTGCACAAAGTCATTAGGACCTACACTTGGTGAAATTTCATCCAGTATTCTTTGGACTGCTCCATGTACAGTGTCTATAGCCACTACATATGAGTCAACTTTGTCAAGATAAACAAAACGAAATTCTTTATAGTTCTCTGATGCCCTAAATTTTTTATCGGTACTGTCATAACGTTGCACGAGTTCCAGGAAAACTAAGGGGTCTCTATTCGTATCGCCACCGCCACCAACATGATTCTCATCGTTCATCACAACTGGCTCTCAGTTTTCAAAGTTATCGTTATCAGGTTCTACTGCAGCACCCCTGACCATTACATTATTTTCTACTCCAGCATTCTCATTGTGTGGATCGGGTTGGTCATGTGGAATGTTGTGTCTCTCTCTGAATCTTTTGTGTCTCAACAAAAATGCTTTTTCAAGTTTAATTCTTTTATTAACATACTGACGCGTGATGTTGGTAAGGGGTCGGTCTTTTAACCACTTTTAAAATCACGTGTTTATTCATTTACATCCATCAGCGTTCGGCGCATTTGTACCATAAAATCCCATTGCCAGGTCGCGAAATGCTGCCTTTTGAGCTAAATACGCTGTTGAAGTTATGTCAAAAAGGAAAGTGGTAAAAGACTGGACATTTTTTGGTAGATCGGGTTGTACATCGGCAAAAACAGATTTTTGGCGCACTAATTTTCTCTTTTTATCCATTTCATTAGTGTTCCCCATAGCTAGTAACTGAGCTATGTAGCTCACACACTTTAAAACATTACCACTCGACAAGTCTCTAAACGCACTATTAGTTCTATCCAAAGGTCTGACATGTTTTGATCCAGACAGCGTTTTGTTAACTACGGCCTTCCGTGATGAAATCACCACTGGGCCTAGCGTCTGCTACCCCATTTCTCCCACATCTTTTTCCACTCTCGAAGATGCCGCGTCTGTGTGAATAAGAAATGGGTATTAAGGATTAGTCAGCAATGCTGAATACATCAAAAACAGAAAACTGCGTAAACTAGGAACTTTTAATTAGTTAACATTCCTCCAAAAGAAGTAACTGTTTAAGTAATATGGATCCAGGTTCATATTTGTTTTTGGGTAACCTTTTAATTGTAACTGATAAAAGAGGTGTTTTACAATACAACTTGGCACCGCTTAATTAATACTAACCTTTTTTCATGTTTGTGCTGTGCCTCACGTTTTGGGCCCCACTAACATTATTTGAAGCCTGAGCAGTGTCTTTACGGATAAGAAAAAAAAAAGGGTGTTAGGTGTTGACCATGATACCTAATATCACAAATTACCAAGAAAATAGAAAACTTATGTAAGCAGGACATTTTTTAATTAGTTAAACTCTTAAGTAATACGCACCATTTGTCAAAGATTATTTAGAAACGCTCTGCTTCTCTTCCACACTTTAATTCCCCGTCGAGCCTGCTGCCTGCATCTAATCTAATGGACATGCTCTCGTTAGCAATGGTGTTAAGTTCTCTGCAGCTGACACTTGTGACGCCATTTATGTTCGCTACAGCCATTGGCTTATACCCAGACTCACTCAGAAAGAGAAGAAAGAACACTGTCCACAATACAGATGTACACGGTTGTAATTCTTACCCACTGATGCCGGAGAGTTCTGACGACTCCAACACCACAGATTTATTCCCTGTTGAGCCTATCGCCTGCGTCGGGTGTATATCTGCTGCATCTAATGGAAATGCATCAAACAATGCTGTAATTTCAATTTTAATAAGACGAATGTACATACCCAAGAAAAATTCATCGTCATCCATCAAGTCCTGTAGTGCAAGGCTTCAAAAAAGGGAGTCTTCCACTGTCTGTATCTGCTCTTTGTGTGCCACTGTTCTATTCTTCTGAAGTCCAAAGATCTCCCAAGACTGACAGACTCAGACACTGCAAGCCAAGTCCTTATGTAGGTTTTTAGGTCACTTCACTGTCCACGCCCGAAACCGTAAAGTTCTGAGAGATGTGTTTTTTAGAAATATGAACCCTAAGCCTTTTATGACCTAGCAGTTCCAACTGCAGAGAAGTTGTCAGTAAAATGTAAAGATCTAAACATTCCACAAAAGCTTTACATTTTCTAATCTGATATAATTTTGCACATAATTTTCTTTTTCTTCCCCCCAATCATGAGGTTTGTGGTTGGGGTCTACTATAGCACCCCAACCAATTTAAAAGTGTTTATGCTTAGAATTAGCTGGGGTGTCCGGTATAAACTACCGACTGAGGTGTCTGGACCAGCCACTGACTGCCGCGAAGATGGCCTCTTTGAATGAGGAACACGTCGTTGAGGAAACTGAAGTGGTACATTATTACAATATTTTCTGATGGGGGTTTGTTGTTTCAATCTATGGTTAGGTATGTTATTTTCAACACTTGGCTTTTTCACCAGACAGTGCATCAACCCAGATGGACTTCAGATTTCCTGTCTATTCTGAAAGTGATTCCGGTGATGAGGAACTGAGAATATCTGACATGAAAGAGTCACTACAAATGGTAAATATTTTAGGAAAAGGCACAAGTTCAAGTTAAAGTCTTAAAAGTTATGAAGACACAGACATCCAATGACTGTATAACTGATTCATTTGTGCCCAGTCACTGGAAGCTTTAATGCGATTCTTTTCCCATCCTTATTTCTTTTTTCCCATGAATTTACTCTATAGTAAAGGAAAAGGAAAAGCTGGCAACTGCAGGTATTCTTTGTCTGTGATGAACTGCTTGTGCAGACAGTTATATTTACTTTACAGGGGGTGTAGTTTGGTGGTAAAGCACATGCCTTGCAAGTTTGAGGTTCTGGGTTCAATTCCTGGCATTTCCAGGTGTTTTGTTACCGCCCTCACATAGCAAACGTCTTCGCTTGTGTTCAGAGAGAGCCAGGTTTATAAAATAAAATCTAGATACTCTCGAAGTGCTACAATGTTGCTCTACTGCTTTAAAGGTACTTCCAATGCATTTAGTCTTGTTAACTATCAAATGATTTTAACTAATTTAACGTAATCTACAAGAAAGCCAGAGAAGGTCTTAGATTTGTCTTGGCTGTTAAAGAAGCACCTGTTTAATCTCAGCCGGGATTTCTTGAGAGCTCGTTCAGCGAGCGAGTCCTCCCTCTGGACTCCACACTGAGCTGAAAACTGCGTGAGCTCTTCACTGCGTGTCCTGTACAGTTACATGTGCTCTTGTGTAGATTAACTACATGCAGCACAGTGACAACAACACCTTGAACGTGTTCCGTATGGGAAGAAAAATGATAAATAGAACATGTAAAATATCCATGGTACAAATCAAAACCATGAAGGACAAAACAATGACTTTTGAAGATCACAAGAGATTCAAGAAACACAACCATCCACTTGAATGCTGAACACTTAAGTTAAAAGACTGATTGTTTACCTACAAAGCGAAGGACATGACCTGTAAATCTCTTCATGGTTTATAGTTTACGAAATAAAACAATTTCTTTATTTCTTGCTAGATGATTTATTGAATTTAACAAAATCACAATTAAAAACCTTTTGTGTTAAACTGTTATGCACACACTCTATCGAAGACAAACGTTAGTGTCTTCTGATGTGTGCATACCCATTTCTCAAAAACAAAAAAAAAACTTAATTGAATTTAATTGATCTACTTTTTATGCTTGCATCGTTTTTTTTAATATTTCTGTAATATCTTGTCTTCTTACTAGTCTTGATATACATTTTTCGAACGTGGTGCAATAATTTTGTTATTAGTTTCAGTTTTGGAAAATCGCGGCCAGAAGCTACCGAAACTGGTTCACATAATAGCAGCATTTTGGGTGGAAAAGGGTATTTCTTCATATGAATCCTAACACTTTTATGGGCGGCATTCTAGGACTTCTCACTTCAGATAAAGCTGTCAATACATCATACATTTCTACTCCATTAATATCAGCAGTGCTATTGCTACCGAACGCTAAATATAGATCCTGGCAATACTTCATGAGATTATTTTTAGAAAATTGTTTATTTTAAGTTTTCCAACAAATCTGAACTGTAATTGTGAAATATTACAGCTGAGAATACAAAAGGAATATGAAGATCAAATTCAATGTGTGAAAATTATTTTCTTGGAAGTTGCCAACCTAAATGGAGGCACGTGTGTTTCCACGGTAAATTTACTCCTGCTCCCAAACCAATATGGTGCAGCGATATCTGAGAATGGCACTGTCACTGCATATGAGTCACGTGTTCCAGCTGTCAACCTAAGATACCATGTTCAACCAATGCTAGTAATATTACTGTTGTAATAAAGGAGCAAGAGAGGTGCAGTTGGTAGAGCTGGCGACCCTTAAGTTCAGAATTGTGGATTCAAGGGTCGTTTGTGTCTTTTCTGATCCCTTTAATCTTTTAGTAGGACAGTGCAAGCAGGACGTGATAGTGTACAGTGACAACCCAATGTCGTATGTGCTTTGTGTAATTCAAGTTTCTTACTGCTTTGGGGCTTGATTCAGATATCGCTGTGAAAGCAAGGGGCAAGCAAAGGTTTTTCTAAATCGAGGGTGATCTGCTCACGAGTAAGAATAAACACCTGAGCATTTACTGTTTGAAGATAACACTTTGTTGCAATACTTCTTCTTCTTAATCTCACATAATGGTATTTTGGCAGGGCAAAGAAGTGTAGCCCTTGTACAACTTTGATAACTGATTAGAGCTTTAAGTTACAGCAGCAGGAGTAGCAGTAATGGCAAGATCGTATTTGGAGTCCAGCATTTCTAATTTCTTATGCAGAGCCGTCAACTCCGAAAGCACTGCTGAGCGCAATAAGGAATTGTGGCTTCAGATCGCTGTAACTTAGAGCTGCCTTGGTCTGTTCATGCTGCCTACACGCTTTGAATTGCTGGCATTTTCTGCAAGCGTTCCATTCTGAGGTTTCATGAAATTTCTTACATTTGAGACAACACTAAAATATTTCATTTGGGTTACCTAATACATAGTGCAAACTGTATCTGCATGGGGATCCTGTGGCTCATGAAGCCATTTGTTATTCTGTTGTGAGGTGTGAGGGGCAGAATGCAAATCGAGTTGGTGAATAGAAAATGAAACAGGAGTCACTTCTTGAGCTATGAATTCCAAAAAGTATGAACACCCATGGATTTTAACAGTGCAGAATACTCTGCAAATTGCACTGAGTTGCTTGCTTACTTCTGCTGCTTTTACAGTCATTCACTGTCAGCAAGCACTGGAACAATTCAAGAGAGGTAAAAACAGAAGCTATCAGGAGTGGGAGTTGAACCCACCCCTCCATTTGGAGACCAGAACACCCAAGCCAGCTAGAAAGACACACATCCTTGAGTTTTGCACCTTAGACCACTCGGCAATACTGACAAGCAAGAGTAAAAAGGTGTGCTGAATGCACACCTGACTAAACTGAATTTCTTCCCTGAAATGATTTGCTTGTGAAGAGCCAAGTTGCTTTGAACGGATCTTGGAAATCAAATATACGGATGGATTCAGAGTGTGCTTTCCAAAGTTTGTGTAACATTTTCCTTTGCTAGGGTACAGTTGTATTCCCAATCTTGATTACCTAAAACCGGGTCCCATCATATAAAACAGCTTTTCTTCCTGGGGAACAAAGGTTGTTTTCAATATTTCTAATTTTGGTTTCAAGATTGCAATTTAGTGTGATTTTAAGAAACTATTTAACATCATACGTGATCTAATTTTCCTGAGCAAATGCGTTTTTCTATTGTAATCTCTTGTGAATGTGTGCATAGGTTTCATGGTTTCAATATAAGACTATAAAATGTCTTCTTTGTATTATTCTGTAGTAATTTGTGAAAAGACAATAAAGTTCTTAACAAATCCCATATATTTTATTTCTGCATTCTGTTAAGGCTATAACAGATAACTTTTCTCTACAATTTTGAGACAGAGTAACAAGTAGAGACGTTTTGCAAGTTACTTGACAATCTAGATAAAATAAAATGGAGGTGAATAAGGAAGGCACAGTAGGTTTAGAAGACTGATAACTTAGCTCTTGGCCACCATCCCATTGCATTCAAAGTCTCAGCCTACTATACTATGGTGAATCAACGCTAGTAATATTACTGTTGTAATAGAGGAGCAAAAGAGGCGCAGCCAGTAGAGCTGGCGACCTTTAAGTTCAAGATTGTGGATTCAAGGGTTGTTTGTGTCCTTTCTGATCCCTCTAAGCTTTAAGTAGGACAGTGCAAGCAGGACGTTATAGGGTACAGTGACCCCGAGTGCCTTATGACCATTGCCTGATTCAGCTTTCTTTCCATTTTGAGCCTCGATTCAGATATTGCTCTGAAAGCATCGGGCGAGCAAGAGTGTGTCTGACTCGAGGAAGATCTGCTCACAAGTATTAAAAACTTCAGCATTTACTGTTCGAATACCACACTTTGTTAAAACACGGCTGCTTCTTAAGCTAATGGGTAGCGTTTTTTGAGCACGCATTGTATAGTTAATGCTGTTATTATTAAAACCTTAAATTCACATAATGGAATTTTGATGGCGCAAAGTAGTCTAGCTCCTGTACAACTGTACATGCCCTCTGATTAGAGCTTAAAACTACAGTAGCAAGAGTAGCAATAATGGCAACAACGAGTTCGGCATTTCTCATGTCTTCTGCAGAGCCATCTTATCTGAATGCACTGCCCGAGATAAAAGAGGACTTGTGGCTTCGTTTTTACAGACTGCTGCGTTGCTCTGTTCATGCAGACTACACGCTTTAAATTTATGACATTTACTGCAAGAGTTGATTTTCCAGGGTTTTTTTTAATTCTTCGCATTTGACCACGCACTAAAATATTTCATTCAGGTTCGCCGAATACATCATGAAACCGGTATTTCCAACGGTCTTACATGAAACCTTTTTGTTATTCTGTTCTGAAGTTTGAAAATGAAAATGAAAAGGGGGTCACCTTCATAGGCATGAAAGAAGTCCAAGCCACATAAAAACCCGCGAATTCTCACAAATTGCCTTGTGCTGCACCTTTCTTCTGCTGCTTTTATAATTCGGGCTTCAACATTTCAATGCATATCTTATGATAATCACATTCACGTGCTTACGAAGCTTTTTTCTGTCCGTTGTGTTCTTGCGAAGCAGTTTCTCCGTTTTCCTCCTATTGTGATTGTCAGCGAGAACAACAAGACTGGAACAGTGTAAGACAGGGTAAAACGCCTTACTGTCGGGAGTGGGATTTGAACCCGCTCCTCTATTTGGAGAGCGGAACACACAGCTTAAAAGACAAGAATCTATGAAATCGTTATTTTAAACCATTCGACTATCCTGAAGAAATGTATGCTGAATGCACCAGTTGCATCTGATTTTCCGTAACTTTAGGACGATTGACACAACTGGAAGAACACAATTTGTGGCGTTTAGCATGACATAGTCTTGCAGGCAGACAATGTTTTGTCCCACTACTTATATAATTTTATCGTTTACTCGTTTAAAAAAAAAACTCGGTCTTCTCGTTCCTAAGTCAGATTTTTAGTGCTTTTGAACGGTTCTTCCAACCTAGACTGACAGCTCACTCGATCTGTTTGTGATCAGACCATGGAGTGGGGGTTGTACCAAACGCACGTTCCTTCCCAATGCTGAGACGATCATTTGAAAGATGGGTGTGAAGAGAGACAGGCTTTGTCGACTAAAAAACAGGGCAGGATATGCACGAACACTAATCACTGGCGACAGTTATGTTCTTCTTACTATAGAAACCCCTACATTGCAAATTTTTTAAAGACTTTGAAACTAAAGGAGAGTGGTGACAAATGAAACAGGCACGGGTGGGGCTTGAACCCACGATCTTTGGTTTACAAGACCAACACCTTACCACTTGGCCACCGCGCCTTCAAGGGTGGATAAATTATTTTTTTCTGAATCTTGTTTACATCGCCTGGAGGCAGCAACAACAAAAAATAGGGATTTTTAACAAGGAGATATGCAGCAGTGGTGTAATCCCAAAAGATGCCCCCGAAGAGACTGGAGCTTTAATCCAGCTCCTTAGAGCGCTCGGCCGCATTACTCTCGACAGCGGCTCTTCAGCTCTTGTTGTCTGACCTAGTGGTGTTATGACGCATGGAAGTGACTGCAACTTCGTTTTCTGAGATGCTTTCTCTCACGAGGTGAAACCTCGACTTCTTTGGCACCTCTGGATATACTTCTTCTGTAGAGCAGGCTTTCACACCTTAGCTTATAGCACCCTTCAAGTCATTTTATTTTTATAGAAAGATGCATTCCTGTTTTAAAAATGCTTTATGAGGCGTGTTTGATTAAATGGACAGTTTTCTTATTGTAGAATGCAGATCTGTGCAGCAATTGTACTGGATTTGACTGGGATTCTGAAATATTTCTTGCAAAGGTATTTAGACTTTCATGAACCTATACTAAAAAACAGACCTGAAACTCCCTAGCTTCCAATCTCTGATGTTACTGTCTTGAAACTCAGACGTGATGTTCTGCAGTGTCCCTTTACTCTCGTTGTTTTCAAAACGACCTCCGTTGTCGGGCGCAGTTGAAGTGGAACTGGCCTGACTGCACTGGATCAAAATGTCCCTTAATGGGACTAGAATGAAATTCTAATATACGTATATTGTTATAGGTCAATTAGACATCTCTGATTTTACAGTATGTCCATTATACATAAATGGTTGAAGTTCTATTATACGGATACATTTAGAGGACTATTATACCTATATAGTTAAAGGTCTATTATACATCAAAGATAGGTTTTATAGGTGTAGAAACTAGTAAATCAAGCCAATGATTTGGTTTAGAAATTTATTCTGAAAATATACAATTATTCACACCTGAAAAATATGTAGTTCCAATTATGCATTTTATACAATATTGTATTAAACATGATAATGTTTATTACAATATTGTTTATTACAATATATCATAAAAAACGCAACTAGTAAACTTCAGCTATAAATTATAGTAACATGGGAATATATATATAGTAATGACAAACACAAACTAATTACATTAACACGCTAATATTTAACTCAAAACAACATTTCGATTCAAATATAAGTTTTAAAAATCACAACTTCTATATTTCCACGAAAATATTTTTAATGTTGCACAAACACTACTTTCTAATAAAGATAGAATTAAACTGTTCTGTGTCTCATGGTGATCCCCCTCTCGATACTGATGAATTGTTTAATATGATCCCTCGAGAAAAAAAAAGTGTCAATATCCGCCTGGAACGATTGATGCCCCATCAAACAATTTTTAATTTCCCCGGAAGTTCATACAGTAGAAACCTGCTTTGTGGCTTAAATTCAAGGGAAACAATGCTCCCTACACCCCTTCGATAGCTCAGTTGGTATAGCGGAGGACTGTAGGGGAAATAGTAAGGCATCCTTAGGTTGCTGGTTTGACTCCGGCTCGAAGGAATGTTCTTTTTGTGAACTTTAATCAAAGAGATAAAATAGCAAATCTTTTTCACTCAGACGTTGATCAAAAGCTTAATAAACCACGAAGCAGACCCAGTGGGCAAAAGACGTATAATATACGTCTATTAAACGCATACCTTAGACGTCTATATGTGGTCTGCAATTTGTCTAGAATGAAATTCTAATATACGTCTAAAGTTATACGTCAATTATACGTCTATGTTTAGACGTTCATTATACATAAATGGTTGGAGTTCTATTATACAGATAAATTTAGAGGACTATTATACATATATGGTTGGAGTTCTGGATAACTTTAGAGGTCTATTTTACGGATAACTTTAGAGGACTATTATACGTATATGGTTAGAGGTCTATTATACGGATAACTTTAGAGGTCTATTATACGTATATGGTTAGAGGTCTATTATACGGATAACATTAGAGGTCTATTATACGTATATGGGTAGAGGTCTATTATACATCAAAGATAGGTTTTATAGGTGTAGAAACAAGTAAACCAAGCCAATGATTAGGTTTAGAAATTTATTCTGAAAATACACATTCACACCTGAAACATATGTGTTTCAAATTATACATTGTATACAATCAATCAACAATCAACATATGGGCAATAATTATAAAAAACACAACTAGTCTTAAACTTCAGCTACAAATTCTGGTAACATGGCAATATACAGTATAGTAATGACAAACAAACTAATTACATTAACACACTAACTCAAAACCACATTTTGATTCAAATATACATTTTAAAATGTACAACTTCTATATTTCCAAGAAAAAAAATATTACAATGGAAGTTAAGACGATTTTTGTCCACTATTTGCAAACCCTGTCTAATTGTCCTCACAGTTAGAACCAAAAACCTATTATTTTCAGTGTCCAGATCTCCTGGCCCCCTGCCTTGCATATGCATTCTTCAAGTAACACATTGCGTGCTCCTTTATTTCTTTTTCTGTTGATGTAGGGTGGGACTTCAGCACCGCAGCTAGGAGAAAATTATATAATATTACTTCCCAAAAAAATGATGATTAATATAAACTTTAGTATAATCTAAAAAATGAACGGTTTACTAAGCTCAAAGCTGAAATAAATGTATAAAATTTGGCTTGCATCATAGCAGTTGAGCAATAAAGTCTGTCCTAATTAAAGAGTACCCAAAGTTTGAAAGTACAACATAGAATAAGAATACAGAAACGGCAAAAACGATTTTGTGTCATCTTCCCCATTCACACTATTTTTATGTCCCATTTTTTGCTTATTCACGTACTATTTTAATCAAAATAATATTAAGAAAGATCTGTATGTATTCAGATAGTATTATTATTGTTCATACTTACTCGTCAAAAGAGGATTGCTGAGATATTTGCGGATATACTTCTACGTTTGAAAAACGTGTCCAAAATGGTGACCAACGAATACTAGCAATGCATTGTGGTATATAACCGGAAAATATGCTGGGTTCGATATTTTCTCAACGTATGCGTTTATTAATGTTGTCGATATTATGGTTGAAATTTAACATTGATAATACATCGCGGCTATGTGCCCCCTGCTATGAGCTGATGTGCAATTTTAACGCATGCAGTTAGTAAGGATCGTACTGTTTTATGGTATTATATATAATGACATTATGGAATAGGATGGGGACAGGCCTGGCATCACGGGGGGGAGGGAGGAGTGTCGCCCCTTCAGTTTTGGGCAAAAAGATTTACCTAACTTAATTTGCGCCCTAAAAAAATAGTTGTACTTTGTCAATGGTCAGACAACACTAAATGACACGAACAGTCACTCAGTCTGTTTGATGGGCAGGAGGGCTATCCGTCCAGGAACTGCACATATCAGTGTCGTTATTGAGTGTCAACATTACGATCCTGTTTGCTCAGGTGGACCGATTCCTTGCAGTAGTTTATCATTATACTTAAAATCGTTATATAATTAGGACTAGTTATAGCAGTCTGTGCTTTCTGTTGGTTTTACAACATTTTTTTCTTAACGATTCAGAACGTCCATGTAGCTGCAAAAATGAACGCTTATGGTACTTTTCGCTCCAGGCAATACAAACTGTGAGAGTGACGAAAAATGTGAAACTGAACTTCATCGCAAATACCAGATTGCTAGTCGTTATCTTCTATCATGAAGCACTAATCAATGGCATAGCTGCGAGATTTCATTTGGGTAGCTGCACCATACAGCTCCGTTTCAACCGAAATATCACTCCCCCCTCAGAATTTCAGAAGCCCCCCTACAGCTTTTTCCCCGGGCACCGCGCACTGATGGGGGACGGGGTGTCCAGGAAATGGTATCAACTTTTCTCAAGAAAATAAAAATATAAACTCTATAGGCACTCAAACATTTTACTGTTTTTTTTCAGGCAGGTGGCAAGACCCCCTCAGCAAAACCCTTGTATGCCAAGCTGTGGGCATTGATTCCTCGAATATACGTATATTCACGGCGAAAATATGGCTATACGTATATATACGTCGCCTCGACGTATAATCAAATATAATCATTAATAAACGCATATAAAACGTCGAAAACACATCTAACACAGTGCCTGAGGCTTTTTACATTATGTATCGTGTGTGCCGCAACTAGGAGTATACGGCACTCTGCACAGTGTACGAAGTAAATTATTTTCGCAGTAATTAATTTACACGTGTATAATAAATATAGTAATAAATATAATAAATTAATTATTGCGAAAAAGTAATTAATTTACACGTGTATAATAAATATAGTAATAAATATAATAAATTAACTTCGTACACTGTGCTTTGATATGGATGTTCATTTGAAGGATTTGAGGAAACTATCAAGGATCTCAGAACAACCAAAGATACATTTGGGCATCTGCTATTGGTAAAGATTAATGAATACAGTAAGTGTGAAGTTTGCACACACACGAGAGAAAAAAACCCGTTTTAATTCACTTCATTAAACTGACGGTGCGTATAGCAGAGGATGGTTTCGATCCATCGACCTCTGGGTTATGGGCCCAGCACGCTTCCGCTGCGCCACTCTCCTGACAGCTGTCGTGGTGTGATTCAACACAACTGCTCTATCTTTGCTTTCTAAAAGTGTGCCCGAGATGAAAAGTCTAAACGGTAAACGCAGACGTCACTTTGAGCACTTGGTCTTTTATAGTACAAATATCACACGCTGCACTACATGGGCGTGTCTTCAAGATCGTTGTGAACCAAAGCTTCTGCTTTCCAAGGCAACTGATTCTTTCGTCTTTAATTCCCAAATCTTCAATGAGAATCAGTGAAATGAAAACCAAACACATGTACACACTCGCGTCCTAGCGTGAAAGAAAAAAGATGGAAGCATTTGAGAAATAACAAGAGTAGTCTGAACAGCTCCAGCCTGTCAACTGCTCTACAAAGTGATCGCTACCTCCACACCCAGTTTATAACACTGAAAATGATTCAGGAAGCACAGCAAAGTTCTAAAAGCAGAGGTTGAAAAGCGTCTAGATACATAAAATGAAAATTTCTCAAAAGTAATATCTTCATCTTTGAAATATTGTCATCCATATATTTTCGTTTTTCTCTTTTTTACATATCACGCTTTCGAGAAATAAACTGTCTTGTAATGAAGGCTGCATTAGAAAATGTGTATCTAACTTTGTTCAATTAAAACCAGCACATCCCAGTGGGCAAAAGATGTAGAATATACGACTATTAAACCCATACCTTTTAAATTGTAATCAACAAATGGCTAATCATCATAAAAAAACACAACTAGTAAACTTTAGTTACAAATTCTAGTAACATGGCAATATATATATAGTAATGACAAACACAAACTAATTACATGAACACACTAATATTTGACTCAAAACCACATTTCGATTCAAGTATAAATTAAAAAATTTACAACTTCTATATTTCCACGAAAATATTATTAATGTATCACAAACGCTACTTTCTAAAAAAGACAGAATTAAACTGTTTGTTTTGTGTCTCATGGTGATCCTCCTCTTGATATGAATGAAATGTTTAATATGATCCCTCAAGAAAAAAAAAGAGTCCATTTCCGCCTGGAATGATTGATGCCCCATCAAACATTTTGTAATATCCCTGGAAGTTCATACAGTAGAATCCTGGTTCGTGGGTAAACAAGACTAAGGAAACGAGTTGGAAACTTGATGTCGAACTGGGATTTAGATCACCTGAAATATTACGCTACATTGGGCAGTATGTGCCAGAGAGTGGCTTTTTCACTCAGACATTGATCAAAAGCTCAGTAAACGGCGAAGCAGAGGCTTTTGTTCCGAATTTAGCTCAGGTCTGATTTTCTTGTTTTGGCCAAGATCTGAACTTTGAATTCAGCGACTACTTGGTCTGCTTTGTAATTCAAATATAGATACAAATGTCACGGTTTTTTTGTAGATATAAAGGTGTTCTCTGTTTTCAAAGGATAGGTACTTAATTGGCTTTATGATTTGGTTTTGATTTTGTATCGTTGTGTTATGAAGTTTGTGCTTTTTGTGTTTTTAACGTATCGTGAACTTATTTTTGAAACAAATGCTGACAAAGGCAAACATGGCACACATACCAGCGATTAACCAAGCACTGACTTTATTTAACAACCACACCAAAAACCAAACACAGGATCAACACACACATGAGGAGACTGACGAACATGTACACACATTTAGGGTGGTAATTACCTAACAACACACTATACTTTTACAGGACTACACAGGGCACTAGAATTACTAGGACATTATTTACACAGGTAGGGTCAGCCGCTGGTCATCGTGCTGACCCTCAGACTCTTCCCGGCTTCCACTCCCAGCATGCCCAGCGGTACTACGAGCGCCTAGGGGCGCTTCCTCTTTACCACCAGGCGAGGGCGTTACACTGCCCCCACCTGAAGCGTCTGGCGTCTCGCCGACGTCGAACACCCCCCTCAGGCTGTACTCGTATTCGGCCAACTGCTGCGGAACCCTGCGTGAGCGGCCGCTGCGCCGCGGTGACGGCTGGTGATCCACGGACGCCCCACTATCGGCCGGCTCCGGCCCCGGCTGCTCCTCTGGAGCCTCCCCACACGGCTCCTCCTCCCGGGCCCGGTAGGGGGCCAGGCGGTCTCGGTGCAGGACCACCACTCTCCCCCGTGTTCGCAACCGGACACGGTAGCAGACCTCGCCCACCACCCCGAGTACCTCAGCGGGCCCCTCCCACGACGGCGCCAGCTTAGGGCTGAGGCCTTTGCGGCGGCGCGGGTTGTACACCCAAACCGAGTCCCCGGGCTGGAAGGCAGGCCCCCTGCAGCGCAGGTCGTAGTACCGCTTCTGCCGGACCCCCACCTGTGTCAGGTGGGTCCGTGCAAAGCTGTGCACCCGCTGTATCCGCTGCCGCAGGTCCCACTCGTAGTCCGGTCCAGCCGGTGGTGCCGACCCATCTCCGGGCGGCGGTCCGAAGACCAGGTCCACCGGTGTTCGCATTTCCGGCCCAGCATGAGCGAAGCCGGGGTGCACCCGGTGGATTCCTGGACCGCGGTCCGATACGCCCAGAGCGCAAGGGGGAGGTGGCGGTCCCAGTCCCGTTGGTGCCGGGACACCAGGGTGGCCAGCTGGGTGGCGAGAGTCCGATTAAACCGCTCCACCAACCCGTCGCTCTGGGGATGCAGCGGTGTGGTCCGCGTCTTAGTGATCCCCAGGCGCTGGCACACTCTGGCGAAGACCTGGGACTCGAAGTTACGCCCCTGGTCACTGTGTAACTCCTCTGGCACCCCCAGCCTGGCAAACATCCCCTCCAGCAGTGCATCGGCCACCGTGGGGGCACTCTGGTCTGGGAGAGCGTTGGCCTCCGGCCACTTCATTAAATAATCCATGGCCACCAAGACGTAGCGGTTCCCGGCCTCGGTGCGTGGAAACGGGCCCAAAACGTCCACCCCCACCCGCTCCATAGGAGCCCCCACCTGGCGTTGTTGGAGGGGGGCCCGAGAGCGCTCGGGGGACCCTTCTGCGCCACGCACACCGCACACGTTCGGCAGTACCGCTGCACGTCCCGGTGGCAAAGACCCCAATAAAAACGGCCTCGGAGACGTTTGGAGCACCGCCCCGCGGAGCGACCGAGGCACCACCAGCTGCCACCGTACCTCGCCACTGGAGGGTACCCGCCACCCCTTGCGCAGCACCCCGTCCTTTACCTCCAAGGCCTCCCACAGGGCGCAGAGGGCCTTGACAGACTTCGGGTGCGGGGCGAGCTCCTCTCGCGTAGGCCGCACTCCAGCTGCCCTCCAGCGGAGCACCGGCCCCACGTCAGGATCAGCTGCCTGACGCTGCGCCAGGTCTGGCAGGCCCACCCCCAGCGGCCCCTCCCGGGCCGTGGCCACGGCGCTCACCCCCGCCGCGGTGCGGACATCCTCCTCACGCTGCTCCCGTCGGGCGCAGTGGTGGCAGTCCGTGGCCTCGCAGGGGCGCCGCTAGAGAGCGTCGGCATTGAGATGGCGAGACCCCGCACGGTGCACGACAGTGAAGTCGTACTCCTGCAGGATCTCTATCCATCGCGCCATCTGTCCCTCTGGCTCCTTAAAGTGGAGCAGCCAGGTGAGGGACGCATGGTCGGTCCTCAACCGGAACTGGGTCCCGAACAGGTACGGCCTGAAGTGGTGGACCGCCGCCATCACCGCCAGCAGCTCGCGACGGGTCACGCAGTAGTTCCGCTCAGGCCTAGTCAGAGCCCGACTATAGTAAGCCACTACGCGCTCCCCATCCGGCCCTTCCTGCGCCAACACCGCCCCCACCCCCGAGTCACTCACGTCGGTGTCGAGAATATACGGCAACCGCGGGTCGGGGTAGGCCAGCATGGGGGCCCCCACCAGAGCTTCACGCAACCGGCCAAAGGCAGTCTCACAGCCCGAGTCCCAGTAAAACGGCGGCCCTTGTCGGTGAGGCGGTGCAGCGGGGCAGCGATGCTGGCAAAGTCCCGGACGAACCTCCGATAGTACGAGGCCAACCCCAGAAAGCTGCGGAGCTCCGCGACGGTGCGTGGAGTCGGCCAGCCCCTCACTGCGGTGACCTTACCTGGGTCCGTAGCCACCCCTCGCGGTCCAACAATATGTCCCAGGAAGGTCACCTCCCGCTGCAGGAGCTCGCACTTGCGGGGGTTGAGCCTCAGGCCAGCACGGCGGATGCAGGCCAGCACCGCCTGGAGGTTCGTCAAGGCCTGGTCGTAACTCCGTGCATGAACCAGCAGATCGTCAGGACCGATCAGGACCGATGCCAGCACCCTCTCCATCAGCCTCTCGAACGTCGCCGGGGCATTGCACAGGCCAAAAGGCATGACAGTAAACTGCCAGAGGCCCTGGCCGATGGTTAAGGCCGTCTTCGGGCGAGCATCGGGAGCATGCGGTACCTGCCAGTAGCCGCAGCGGAGGTCCAGGGAGCTGAACCAGGTCGACCCGGTGATGTAGTCCAGGGCATCATCGATCCTCGGCAGGGGGTAGGAATCTTTCCGGGTGACCTCGTTCAGCTTGCGGTAGTTGACGCAGAACCTCCACGAGCAGTCTTTTTTTTTAACCAGTACGGCTGGCGGCGACCACGGGCTCGCGGAGGGCTCAATCACCCCCGCTGCGGCCATCTCCCGGATCTTTTCCTCGGCGGCGGTCCGCTTGGCATGGACCATGCGTCCCGGTGGGATGCGGATGGGCCGAGCGTCGCCGGTGTTGATCTCGTGTTGGACCAGGGCAGTGCGGGTGCAGTCCTCATCTCTCGCCGCAAAGAGGTCTTCGTTCTGGGCGAGAAGCTCCTGGAGCCGCTGCCGCTGGTCCTGATCGAGGCCCTCGCAGCTCCGCTGGAAGAGGTCCTCAACGGCACACCTCGCTTCCACGCAATGCCACACCAACTCCTGCCGGTCCAAGTCCAACCTGGCCCCCACTCGCTGCAGTAGGTCCAGCCCCAGAATGCAGTCCTCCTGGATGGGTGCAAGGTAGCAGGGGTGGCGCACCGTCGCTGCACCCAGACGGAAGGCAAGCACCCGTTTCCCCCGGACTGCAGCGAGCTGTCCCGTTCCCGTTTCCCGACGCCGATCGAGGAGTTCGGAGTCCCCTCTTCCTGCAGCGGTCGCAAAGCAGCGTGTGGGGCTGTTCGTCAGGGGTCGCTGCAAGGTCTGGCTCCTCTTCCCCCTCGCTGGACTCCTCCGTCGTCGCCTCGGTCAGCCGGCAGGGTGCACTGCGTCTGCTGGCGCTTCCAGTCACCCCGAACACGGCCTCAGCCCGTGTAGCAAGGGCCAAGGCCTGCTCCAGCGATGTTGGCGCGGCCAGCTGCACGTGGCGCAGCAGCTCCTCGGGTGAGAGGGCCTTGAGAAAGGCCTGGAGAGCCATCTCCCGCTGCGCCTCCCGGGGAAAAGTTGGGTATCCTCGGCGGGCGAGGAACATGACATCAGTGGCAACCGGGCCCAGTCGCTCTCCTGGTTGGCGCTGCTGCAGGGCCAGTCTCTCCCGCATCAGGTCCAGCGGCTCCTCCACGGCGAAGTGCAGCTGGAGAGCTGCCGCCAGCGCCGTGTATTCGCCTCTGTCCTCCTCCGAGACATCCAAGAGCATTTGGCAGCCCGATCCTTCCAGAGCCGCCACCATCTCCGCTCGGCTCCAGCCATTCTTCTGGGCCGCCAGCTGGAACTGCGCCTCGTAGGTTTCACAAGGCACTTCCCTGTTGTAGTGACTGGGTCGCACCCGCGCCACTGGTCGTTTCCGGCAGGGAGGGTATCCTCTCTCAGGGGCACCCACTGGCCAGGAGTAGCGGTCAGTCGCCCCAATTCTACCGGCGGGACAACTACTGAGTAGCCCTGGTAAGGGCCGTGGCCACCGGTCGCACCCAGGAGTTGCTCAGGCTCCCTATGTGTGCTGCCGGTGGGTTTTGTCTCTTTTAGAGTCAACCGGCACTTGACAGAATCGGGTAGTGTCTGCCACGATTTGTCCATCCTGCCCGCTTCTGACACCGATATAGCATTCACAGGTTCTTCTCAGAACAAAGGACCAGTGGAGACACGATTAACAAACCAAGCAATAGCTTTATTCTTTAACAACCACAAAACCAAACACAGCATATACATGCACATGAGAAGACTGACAGAACACGTACACATCTTTATGGTGGTTATTACTTAACAACACGCTATACACTTATAAGACTACACAGGGCACTAGAACTACTAGGACATTATTTACACAGGTAGGGTCAGCCGCTGGTCACCGTGCTGACCCTCAGACTCTCCCCGGCTACAACTCCCAGCATGCCCAGCGGTACTATGCACGCCTAGGGGCGCTTCCTCCTCACCACCAGGCGAGGGCGTTACAATATATATATATATTTTTTCTCTGGTTCTCACCAGTATCATTGGGCTGAACTCCAGTTAAATGCTTGTCTTAGAAAGATCAAAAGTGAGCGAGGGAAGATGGGTGGAGATTAATGGAAGTTATAAAGGCAATGGGTTGGCTCTGCTTAAGCTTTATTCAGATCTTATTAGGGCAAACTCTATGGGTCAATTGCATCGAACTGAAAGTAGCATACTAACAGGAGTTCAACCCATGCTTAGAACGCAGATGCCGTCTAAACTTGTGCTCCAGCTTAAGTCCAATTGCAACAAACTTTGCTGCTGTGCTTAGTCCGCAGTGCCGAACTTAACCTGTTCTCAATTGCAATGAACACAAAGTAACAACTGCAGCACTCCAGAGTAACTAAAGTAGCGGGCTAATTTAAACTGTCTTCATATGGCTTAGCACCGTACTCGGTGTAACGTAGGATTGCATTAGAAGGCTCCCAAATATAGTGGAAATAATCCGTTGCTTGGAAATGTATTGGAATATTAATTAAAATTGCTTTACATTCATACCATATTTATTAATAATGAAGTTTATTAATGTGTGTATTTACAGAAGTGTCATTTACTATTTATGTTTAATGTCAATCATTACTAGTAGCTGTGAGCTTTAAGATATGCTAGGAAGTGAAGAGAACAGAACAGAGCAAATGGTTATATAAATAGAGTGGGAGCTTTTAATATGTTCTATAAAATTTGGGAGTCAACTGCATAGATTTGCTAAGTATTTTATTGTGATGGGTCTCTGTATTTGTGGTTTTCAGTGGAAAGCAGGGATAATAAGGAAATGGGTGGCACCCAAGCACATGTTAAAGAAACAAACTTGGCTTCTTAAAAGTGATTATGATAGCCACAGGACAGAAGAGACAGTACACTGTGGTCCAATAATGACTGTGTTGAAACAGCCAGAGTGTGCTGCATGCCATGGAGATGGAAAAGGTAGCTCATCCCAGTCAATCGCAAGGTTGTGTAGGACTGCACATGACCTGATGATGATGGTGCTGGCTCTTGATGGACTGGTATACAAACCAAATGACAGCCAAGCAAAGGGTTAGTTGTTTTACAATTCTGAAAGATTGTTCAAAGTGGCTTCTTGCATTTTTATGACTCCTGTTATAGTGCTTCTCTTGTAATGTTGTAGGATTGTGCACAGGTGTCAGAAGATATAGTCATAAAGAATAACCACAGGCAAAACAACATGCCAGCTTGCTCTTCCCTACTTTGAAAGGAAGATATTGGAACTGATTAAAGAACTTAACTTGAAATGTAAGCTCCTACTGACACAGGAGAGAGAGTTCTGAAAAGTAAGCACAAGGCACACTGTGGATAAATAAATGTATTAATTTAAAAAAAGAAATACTGAGAAGGTCAGAGGAACAATAATTGTTGTATTTATTTGCTCAGGTAGTTTTATAAGTTTAACTTTCAGTAAAGTTCTGTTAAAAATAAAACTGGTCATTAGTTGACGTCGTTTGTAACGATTTAGCAATAGTGACATGTTGGCTTGTTCGACTGGAGTGTTAAACAAAATTAATACAGTAGCGTCCTGTCTCAAGTGTACAGCTGCAGTTCTCGTTTGTTTCGTGACTGATTGCAATTGCATTAGTCTGTGTAAAAAAAGACTTCTGCAGCTCCAGCGGTGCGATCGAACTCATGCTGAGATTGAGTTCAAGCCTCACCTGGAGCAGTGTGGCCTATATTTTCAACTATTTAAACTAACTGACCAGTTTAGGTCCTGTTAAGTATTTGCTGGAGATCAGGTCTAAATTAACATGAAAGGAACAAGTAAAGGTTTGTTCCTTGTCAGACCTGAAGAAGGCTCCAAAGCTCAAACATTGTTTGCTTCTCTTTTCAGCATGGAATAAAATTTTACTTGTTCCTATGCAGTCCACACATGCTGACACAGCTCCCTACTTAAATTACCATCAGCAATGGACCTCCAGCAGACCTATACACAAATATATGAGAGAGGTCTACTGAAACGAGAGGAGCACGATGGAGTACCGAAGACTTGAAAAAGCACTCACTTTTCTGTGTTTTTGTTGTTACCCAGATTTGTTTTTAATGTTCTTTTTCTCTTTGTTTTGAAGTTGTTTTGTTTTTTTTTTCTTTTTTGTAGGTGTTAGACTACTACAGGGATTTACCTAGGTTCTATTAAGACTTCTTTTATCAAAACATATTTTATTAATAAAAGCGTGATTTCTTAATAATCAACTTTAATGTTATCTTTATTAGTAGCTGTATTACAGGTAATGCATGCACAGCCTTTATTATGCTATAGTGAATTTTCAGGTATCCCATGGAGGGAAGAGAACTGAAATTAAGGAAATACTTATTTAAAGGGGTCTTAAAGTCTTAAAAGTGTTCTGTCACATCTGGGTGTTAATTGAATAGATTTGTTGTATTATTTCATATGATTTGACTCTACACTTGTGTTTCTCAGGAGACAGCAGTAATATTGGGGATTTGCGGGTACAGATAATAAATTATACTATACAAGTGTAGAGGTTTGATGGGTTTACTGAGACAATTATTAATTGTAGCAGTAATCACGAGGTTGTTCGTTGTGGTTTTTAGAAAATCAATCGTCAGAACAACTAACAACGCACACACACGGGTTCAATACACGAGATACATTTATTCATATAAATTGTGCACCAAACATATACTAGTCTGCCTGGATACGAGCAGCAGACCTTACTGTGAGGGTTATCAATATACAAAGTATATAATCTCGAAGAGATGCAAACACAAAGAGATACACAACAGAGAATATATGTCAATATATATCGTTCGGTTACCAAATCGCTAATCAGTGTTATTACCCACTGTTACTCTAAACTCGGAAGTAAATACATTACTCATGAATTAAATTGATAACAACTTGTGTTGAGGTACAATTGAATTCTCGAGACGCAACGTAGAACATGGGGTTTACTTATCCACTGTGTATGGATTTGGAATTTCCCAGCACGAACACCAAACCAGCTGACAAGCTCTGTTGCAGCCTCAGTCCCAGCGGTTGTCCAATGGGCGTTGTCCCGGCGTCCTCTGGCTACTGGCCAACCAGTCGAGGTGCAGCTCGGAGTTGGACGGGCGGAGGAATCTGACTGCGGCGCGCAGGGCAGTCGTTGCTCCGAGGGGATCTACCAGCAGTCCGGCTGGCTGGTAGAAAGTCTCTATGCACTATGCACTCTATGCAGTGTGACGGCTAGTCCTCACAAGTCACTCTTTTGCCCAGGAAGAAGCTGGTTCGTTCCCGGTCCAGCGCTGCTTCTGAATAAGCTATTCAGGTTGTCGACGAGGGTCCAACTGTGGGCTGCCGTTGATCAAGCGGAGCGTTCACGTTGGTAGAATTCTGAGTACGTACGGGATCCTCGGCCCCGCGCTTAGAAAAGTCCAAGTCCCTTTGCAGACAACAGCCTTTGTCACGTGATTGTCTCTGAGGATGCGCGAAAATGGCCAAGGAGAGCCCTGATCTGAGCTTGCGCTCCCTTTTTGACCAAGACACAGATGTGTTCTGATTGGTTGAGAGTTTGGCAGGCATTGGAGACCCACATGGTGTTACCACACCCTGCCAGTCTCTAATTGGTTGATCAAGGTGAGATACGAGTCACATACTCCTGACACTTAGGAATGCAGTCCAGATGTCCATTTGGCACTCCCTAGACAGATAGGCGCCAATGGATGACCATTGATCATGATAGCCAGGCTTATCTAAGTGCATCCCCGTTTGGGAGCTGTCCCTTATCAAAAGAAAACATCTTAAATCAGCCTGCATGAATACTTTCTCTGTGGCTGAACCACAGAGATGGAGAGTGAGATGGGGCCTCATTAAGGAAAGCACAGCAACGCTTAATTCTGTCTTATTACCAAGCATTGCTGCTACAACTGCTTAAATTCAAACTAAACAGGACTATGGGAATGAGATTTGATTTCGAACTGGATTTTAAATAAATAGGACCGCTGCACTACATTGTGCTTTATGTAAGACAAAAGGTGGGCTTCCTGTGTTTTCGATAACTCAGTTGTAAGAGCGGAGGAATATAGTGGAAACAGCTGGGAACTCTTTGTTCTCTGGTTTGAATTTGGCTGGAAGAAAGGTGTTTTTTATGTTCTTTAATCAAAAAGTGAAAATTTGTCGTTCACTTAGTTGTCTTATTTTCTAGGCTTGTAGACTCCTCACTCTTCCTAAAAGAAAGTGCTCCAGATAAAGATACAGTAGTTGTCGGAAGTTTGTTCAGTGGTAGAGCACATACAGGTTGTATGTGGTTGTTTTCAATCGCCGGCGTCTCCACTCTGGATTTCTTCCTAAGCGCGATATCTTTCCTTACTTGTGTGTGAATTTCAGCGCGACACATAAACCCTTTGTCTGTTTTATAAAGATTATATTTTAAATCAGTTAAAACAAAAAAGTACCTATTACATACACGTAGAAAACATTTGTATCTAATTTGAAAATTTGGGCAATGTATTACTAGTAGTGGAGCTGAGCTCACAGAAGAGCAGTTGATATTGTTAAACCACGTATTATTTTTAAATGACGCTACTAAGCACTGACACGGTGTTAGTGCAGTCCTACCCAAGCTTTCTATCGACTGGATGAGTCTCCTGTTCCATCTCCAATTCTTTCCGCACATTTTGCCTGTTTCACCACCATTATCATTAGACTATAGCCACTAATACGAGAATACTGTTCTGAAAGACTGTCTTAAATAATAATGTTGAAAAGGGTAATGATAAGAGTTTTTTTTCATTAAGGTAACCATACATTTGCCTGTATAGTACAACTTATTATCTGTATCCACAAATCCCCAATATTAATGCTGTCTCCTGAGAAACACAAGTGTAGAGTCAAATAATATTACAACAAATCTATTCAATTAACACCCCTATGTGACAGAACACATTTAAGACTTACACCCCTTTTAAATATGTATTTCCTTCATTTCAGTTCTCTCCCCGGGATATCTGAAAATTCATTATAGTATAATAAAGTCTGTGCATGCATTACCTGTAATACAGCTACTAATAAAGATAACATTAAAGTTGATTATTAAGATATTACACTTTTATTAATAAAATAAGTATTGATAAAATTCCTTGTGAATAATTGTAGTGTCTGGAAAGCAATTGTTCATTACTTAATGACGATATTATTTCCACTACATTCAGGACACTTCCAATGTAATCTATTGTTCCACTTCGTCTGCTTAGTCTCCTACTTTAGTAACATCTAATGGGGAGCAGCTGTTATTTTAGGTTTGTTGCAATTGAGAACAGGTTTGCTACAGAGCTGCTGACAAATTTCAGCAGCCAGTTTGTTGCAACTGACCCGTTGTAGCTACCAATCAGAAAAAAAACCAAACGCAACAACTTCAAAAGAAAAAGAACATTAAAAACAAATCTGGGGAACAACATAAACACAGAATCTAATGTGAGAGCTTTATCAAGTCTTCAGTGCTCCTCTTGTCTCAGTAGACCTCTCTCATATATTTATGTACAGGTCAACTGGAGGTACACAGCTGATAGAAATTTAAGTAGGGAGCTGCATCACAGCATGCGTGGGCTGCAAATGGAAAAGTATAGGTTTATTCCATGCTGAAACTAGAAGTAAACACAACGTTTCAGCTGTGGAGCCTTCTTTGATTGTGACTCGAAATAAATCTTTACTTGTTCGTTTGATGTTAATTTATCTCCATCAAATACCTAACAGTATCTAAACTCGACAGTTGCTCTCAGTAGCTAAAGACACTGCTCCAGGTGAGGCTTGAACTCACAACCTCGGCATGACTCCGCTGTGCACTGCTGTATAAGTACCGCGCGCTGACCGATTGCGCCACTGGAGCTGTGCAAGTCGTGCTCCTCATACAGACTGACGCTGCAGAAACACAGGGTGAAAACGGTTTCGGTTGTGGATCCATCTATACATGGGGAACACTAAAATAGCAAGGAAAATACAAGAAAAGAAACTGAAAGAATTGTGCTAACAGCAAAGGGGAACTGAGGGAGGTGGTCAGACAAGTAAATCAGCCTGGCAGATTATTTGTATCGACATTTTTTGAGTCAATCAGCAAACAGATTTCTCTTCATGTGCCTTAAACTGTGCAGTTTGTATCTTCGCTGTAGATAGGTTTCTTCAGAAGTCCAGTAAACTGACAATAATGGAGAACTAGCTGACGCACCCCGTCGTGAAGACCCTCTGTAAGGTGATTACACGTTTCAATTTCAAGTCGCCTCCTTTACACTCAATTGCAGCCCCGAAACTGAGAGAAAGCATGAGAAATGGCTTCAGTTTCAATGTGAAAGTGCAGTACAGGCTCGATGGCTTCACATCTCCCATCAATCACATAAAATTGCAGTAAAGCGATCTAAATATGACTCTTAAGTACTTGGAAAGATGATTATTTTGAGCGTGCCTCCAAGGGTCTGCTACGAGGCTGAAGTTACAGTAGCTTCTTATTCACCAGCTTCTTATGCGTGTTTTTCGTTCCACCTTAAATGGTGCTGCTGTGATGTTATGTCGCCTTTCGCCTGTAGATGGCTCTCTTCGATCAGTACTAATCCGGCTGGAATACTGTAGACATCTTCACTGAAAAGGAATATCCAAATAAATAGCGACTGTCCAAATTATATTTTTGTATGGAATATATTTCAGAAAATCGCAAACCAATTTTAAAAACTCACCACAACACGGACTTACACTGGGAAAAGGTAACTGCACTTTCTGCTTATTGCTACGGCCTTCCCCCCGATTATGAAAATGTCTCACAGTTCTGACACCGCCGTGTGAAAGACAATGTAACAGACTATCAAAATCCTGAAGTACAAGAAATTTTAATGCACCAGTTTTTTAAATATGACCCTCTGATCCTGGCATGTCAGTATACATTTCGAAAAAGTATGGCACCAATCGCACAAATTGCAATGGCACAAATTGTTGAGAATATCACTGACCTTGCCGATATTTGCAGGGGATACGAGTGTTTTGCACATGTTGAACTACAACACGTAAAAATTGAGCTTCTTAGTCAATATCATCGGGAATGTCCAATAATGACGAACATCAGTAGCTTCAAGGAAACATTGACTCGCACATGGAGTTTTATCTTCAAATGGAGGGTGGGAGAATTTATTTGTACTCTCGTTGCTCATTAGCTAAACTATTTTAAAAATATGACACAGATTTGTTCGAGAAACTTGTAACCGCCTTAAAGAGAGTCTTCTTGAAGATGTGCACCAGCTAGCTCTCCACTGTCAATTGACAGGACTTTAGGAGAAACTGTTCTCATACAACCAACATACAAATTACACATCTTAAGGAACATGAAGAGAAATCCGTGTACTAAATAACATAAAATTGTCACTGCAAATTATCACCAAGCTGTTTCATGTGTCTGACCACCACTTTCCTACTTTGCAGCGAGCACAAATCTTTATGTTTCTTCATCGCTATTTTACTGTCTCTTTCCCCCATGTGGAGATAGATCCACAGCTGAAACTTTAGGTCAGTTCCTGTTACTCTGTCCGATTGAAAGAGCTGTATTAAAGGCACTCCCATCTCTGCAGGAAAGTTATTGCTGCTCTCAACACAATATACTGCAGCCAAATATAGCGATACTGTCACTGCCTGTGGGCCACGTGTTCCTGCTGGCAGTCTATTATGTCATGTTCATCCACACCCAGAAACATTACTTCATCGCTATTTTACTGTCCCCCATGTGGAGATGGATCCACAGCCGAAACTTTAGGTCAGTTCCTGTTACTCTGTCCGATTGAAAGAGCTGTATTAAAGGCACTCCCATCTCTGCAGGAAAGTTAATGCTGCTCTCAACACAATAGACTGCAGCCAAATATAGCGAAACTGTCACTGCCTGTGGGCCACGTGTTCCTGCTGTCAGTCTATAATGTCATGTTCATCCACACCCAGAAACATTACCGCTGTAGCACAAGAGTTATATAGGCGCAGTCCATAGAGCAAGAATCTCTTAATCACCACTTGATTCAGATTTTGATCTGAAATCATCAGCCGAACAAGAGTTTGTCTAAATCGAGGGAGATCTGCTCACAAGCAAGTATTAAACACTTCAGCATTTTCTGTTCGAATACCACACTTTGTCAAAACACTGCCGTTTCTTAAGCTAATAAGTAAGGGTTTTTGAGCACGCATTGTATTGTTAATGCTTATATTAAAAAAGCATAAATTCACATAGTGGAATTTGGACTGAACAAAGTAGTCCAGCCCTTTTACAACATTACATACCCACTGATTAAAGCTTTAAACTACAGTAGCAGGAGTAACAATAATGGCAACAACATGTTTGGAGCTCGGCATTTTATTTATTCTGCGGAAACGTATCGGAATGAAGTGCCCGAGATAAAAGAGTAATTGCGGCTTCAGATCGTTTTTTACAGAGCATTGCGTTGTTCTGTTCATGCTGACTACACGCATTACATTTGTCATTTACTGCAAGCGTTGCTTTTCCAGGTTTTTCTGAAATTCCTCGCATTTGAGCCAGCACTAAAATATTTCATTCCCGTCGCTGAATACATTGTGGAAACGGTATTTGGAACGGAATGCTGTCACTCATGAAACCTCTTTGTTATTCGGTTCTGAAGTTTGAAAATGAAAATAAAACGGGGGTCACTTTATAGGCTTGAAAGAAGTCCAAGCAGCATAAAAACCCGCGAATTCTCACAAAGGCTGCACCTATCTTCTGCTGCTGTTATAAATCAGCCTTAAACATTTGAATACATACCTTACTGCTGCTAATCACATTCACGTGTTTACGAAGCTCTTTTCTGTCCGTTATGTTTTTGCTAAGCAGTTTCTCCGTTTTCCTCGTACTGTGATTGTCAGCGAGCACAACAAGACTGAAACAGTGTAAAGGCAGGTAAAAAAGACAGGGTAAAACGCCTGATTCTCGGGAGTGGGATTTGAACCCGTGCCTCTATTTGGAGAGTGAAACACGAATCTGTGAATTTGCTGTTTTAAACCGCTCGACTATCCTGAAGAAATAGGTGCTGACTGCACCAGTCCCATCCGATTTTCCGTAATTTTAGGACGATTGATATGACTGGACTAACACAATTTGTGGCGTTTATTATGACATGGAAAACGGTACCGGAGCATTCGGGTCCGGACTACTAGACTCAGAAACAGTTTTTACCCCCGCAATATCAAACTATCAAACTCCCAGCCTCTCTCGCTCACTCCTCACCTCTCACCTATGATCTGAACCTCACAGTGCCTTCTTTCTTACCAAAAACCCAAACACACATTGAAAATCTACCTCTACCATACATGTCAAAAGCTCACTCCCCATCATTTCTATCCCTTTATTTCATTCTTTTGATGCGTGTTTTTGCACATAACCTGTTACCTTTTTGTTGTTTTGCACGCTGCCTGTTGTTTTTTGGACATCGGCTGTTGTCTCTGTCTTTCTTTTGTTATACAATTGTATTGTTGTTGTGTTTTTTTCTTTGTACTACTTATGTCCGAGAGCTAGCTAAATAGCATTTCGTTATACCATATACCTGTGTATGAGTATAATGACAATAAACTTGAACTTTAAACTTGAACTTGACATAGTCTTGCAGGCAGTATATTATTTCATCGTTTACTCGTTTAAAAAAAAACACGGTCTTCTCGTTTCTAAGTCAGATTTTTTGTGCTTTCGAACGTTACTTCCAACCTGGACTGACAGCTCACCCGATCTGTTTGTGATCAGACCATGGAGTCGGGGGCTGTACCAAGCGCACGATCCTTCCCAATGCTGAGGCGATCATTCGGAAGATGGGTGTGAAACAAGCTTTGTCGACTAAAAAACAATGCAGGATATGCAAGAATACTAATCGCTGGCGACAGTGATGTTCTCTTACTATTGAGATCCCTACATTGCGAGTTTTTTTAAGACTTTGAAACTAAAGGGAAGCGATGACAAGTGAAACTGGCACGGGTGGGGTTTGAACCCACGTTCTTCGGTTTACGAGACCAACGCCTTACCACTTGGCCACCGCGCCTTCAAGCAAGCATGGGAATAAGGTTGTCCAAATTATTTTTTTCTGAATCTGGTTTACATCGCCAAATGTAAACCGGAGGCAGCAACAACAATAAAAGGGATACTTGTCCTTAAACTCGGACGTGATGTTCTGCAGACATGTGCACAATGTCCTGTTTTCTTGCAGTGTAGACATTTTGCTGTTCACGCTCCGCATTCATCTGCTTTGTGCATTGTTAGTCCGCACCTGTAACATGTAATGTCAGCCGTCCCCTGTTCTTCTATTTCTCTAGCATGACTGCGTCCTGCTGCTCGGCTTTTGCTTGTAAAGTTTGAGCGAGCGCCCCGTTCAGTGTCACTTTGTCACTGTGGTCAGAAAGCATTCTTGATTCTGCTTGAGCTGCTTCATGAATTCTAGCGACTGTAAGAGCTCTTTTAAAGTCAGCCCTTCCTCCTGCAGCAATTTATAGTCTCTTATGTGCACATTTTTCCACAAGTTGATCTCTTAACATGTCAGTTTCCAATACTCCAAAGTCACAAGATTTAGCCAGTTCTCTTAGTGCAGTCACAAAAGCATCAACAGATTCGTCCTGAGACTAAGTTCTCTGCCTAAATTTATGCCGTTTCTCCGCGGTGTAAAGGAAGCGTCTAAAGCAGCTACAGTCTTTTTCTCCAGGGAGGTTGGCGAAAATCCGCTGCATGGGAGCCCCGATACAGTGCAGTAATGTAGCACGTCTCCCGGCATCCTGAGCTTCTGTAGATCCACCGGCTATTTAAAAAAAATATGTACGACTCCATCCATATCTTGTATTCCGTATACAAATCCGGGGCTCCGAGGTTCAGTAGAAGCGGTGGAAAAAGCTGGGCATAAGCAAAGCTTCTCGGCGCGGCTACCATATCTTCCATGGCGCAAGCTACACGAAAAGTCCGAAAATTCAGAAGTTCGTTTCTACCAGTAAGAGAACTAAAATCTGCACTGCACTCGCTTTGAGTCCGTCAAGCACTCATCTCTCGTCGCCTTCAATGTTGTGTATCTTAATAAAGAGACGTTTTTATATTATTTTAACTATTTTATTAACTACACAGATCACGCCCTTACACCATATATTCCTGCCTTCTACTCTCGCGTTCTGTTGTCTGGCGATGTCTACTCACTATACTACATTTAGCATGACTTCTTGTTGCAGTTGAGCTCAAAGCTGGAGATGATCTCCATATTCTACCGCACTATCTAGTCCGAAACGTAGTACACAGTACATACTTTTTTAAGTGAAGTCAGGTTGTTAAAAAATTAAACCAGCGCCCTGTCACAGAAACGTACACCCAGTCTCCCGCGCAACAAGCGGGGGTACTCAGCACTATACTAAAGAGGAGCGCTTGTCTGCAGCTGAGCGTCAGCTCTGTTTACTGTCAGCAGTCATTGCCTCATTTCCAAAGACTTTTTCACCTGCTCTCAGCTTTTAAAGACAGTCATAAACGCTCAAGAAGTAATTCATGTCAGTTGGAAGTCTGTTTCTGTTGTCTCAGCTCTTGATAAAGAAAAGCCGTGCGTAGGAGACTCCCTCTCTGAAGAAGTTTGCCGTCACCCTGCGAGGGAGAAGAGCCATCAATCACCGAGACAACCACTGAGACAGTTAACATTAAACACGTGAAATGCGAGATGTTGTGATTTTTTTCCCGCTTAAGGCTTCTATCGTTTCTACTCTAACGAGAAAGACCTCTTTATTAGAAGTGAGATTTTAACAAACGTCTCCAGGGTTAACTGCGACCTGAACGCAACGCCTAAGACCATAGCAGCGCTCAATAAAAATGATCAGAAACCGAAAGCGCTTCTTATCCGGATCAGTATATTCCGATACCACTGGTTCTACCGAAGAAATAAGAAAAGCCGAACTCAAAGCACTGTGTTGCCATTACGGGTACTCTGTCTGCAGCTGCTTTAAGATCTACTCACACCGTGTTGCCATTAAGGCTACCTAGTTAAAAAAAAACTTATCGTCACCTTTTTGAACGTGATTATTAGACACCCGTTAAATCTCCACCGAGGTTTCTTGAGAGATCGTTCAGCGAGCGAGTAATAAAAAACTACGTCGCTTCCAACCTCTGCTGTCACTGTAAACTCGGACGTGATGTTCTGCAGATGTGCAGTGTGCCTTTCCTCTTGTCGTATTCAAGAGTACTCACTGTGTGAGCTCCTCACTGCGTGTTCTGTACTCTACTGTGATTTAATTTAGATGATTACGTGGAGTAGAGTGACAAGATCTACTTGAACATTTTCGGTTTGTGAAATGAAACACTAAATACACTACTGTAAATACAAGTAATGGACATTTAAAATAACCACAGTACAGCTAGAAGAGTGAAAGATAAAAGACTATTTAGAATGACATTCCCAATAGACTTAAGAACTGCACAACCGCCCGAACAGGGACTTGAACCCTGGACCCTCAGATTAAAAGTCTGATGCTCTACCGACTGAGCTATCCGGGCTCTGAAAGAAAGTCGACACTGTCGGGATCCTCGAAAGTCACGTGTCTCTTGTTCCGAAGAGCAGTCATACCGGATCCGTCTGGAATGACCACTGACAGACTTTATCCAGAAGCGACGGCACTACTCCCAGTAGAATGAGTGAGAAATACAGCATGACATGGGTAGTTAAGGGGCTCCAACAATCCATCTTTCCTCACATTACTGATTTTTTTCAATAGCATTTTGACCTTTTTTCACATTCAGATTTTTTTTCACATTTAATAAAATCTTTTAATCAACAACATTAAAAAGAAAACAAATGGAACATTTTTTGGAACAATAATTAAAAAAAAACTTTCAATGCCTTGGTTGTATACGTGTGCACACCCTTTATAAAGGGAGTTGCAACAGTGCTGAAATGTAAAGACCATTTCTGTGGAGAAAACAGCATTTTTTCTGCCTTGATGTTAAGCTTAGGGAGCCTGTCTTTTAGAAATTCTATTTCTTAACACCTTGCACAGCCTCCCGGCAGACTAACGAATATTTCTGGGAGAAATTGGCTCACACACCAAAACACACTAACGTTTATTTACGTTAGAGTATGTGAATAACAGTTTAACCGAAAAAGTTTGTAATTGTGATTTTGTTAAAATTCAATAAATCGTCTATTATCAGTAAGTAATTATTAAGAAAGTGTTTTATTTCATAAACTATAAGACAATTTAGAGAGTTTATAGGTCATAAACGGTTGTGTACTTTCTCGAGTTGTGCCATGGATATTTTATACGATCAATACTTGTCATGCTCTTTTGCATTTTCATTAACAAACGGCAAAAGTTCAAAGTGTGTTTATGGCTGTGCTTCACATCTACACGACAGCACTTGTAACAGTACAGGACACGCAGTGAGGAGTTCGTGAAGCTTTCAGTTTAGTGCGGAGTTCAGAAGGAGGATTCGCTCGCTGAATCCTAGAGGTGTTTTCTGCAACAGCCACGGCAAGTGTGAAGTAATCTCTGGATTTCCTGAATTTGAACTAAATGATTAGTTCAAATAATTTAGGATTTAACAGAACTAAATGAGATACATTTTAAACAGCAGCGCAACTCTGCAGCACGTCGAGCGTGCCTGCATTTAGTTGTGTAAACCTGGCTCTCTCTGAACACAACCAAAGAGTTCTCACTCAACAGAAGATTGCGATGCGAGTACTGTAATATAAAGCACCTGGAGATGCCAGGGATTGAACCAGGGACCTCATACATGCGAAGCATGCGCTCTACCACTGAGCTACATCCCCGATGGAAAAGGTAACGGAACAGACTTGTCCAGATGCTCACTGATCACAATCCACCACTCACGAAGAATGCCTGCAGTTTCCCACTTTCGCGTTTCCTCTACTACAGAGTAAATGCATTGGAATGAAGAAATAAGGAAGGAAAAATAATCGCATTGAAGCTTCAAGAGACTGGGCACAAATTAATCCATGATTTTTGTATCCAGTCACACGTGCGACGGTGGTTAATTCCCAGACGGGGGAGTGCTTTTTTTCTACCTCATTACTCGACTGTCTTTCAATTCTGTTTTATTTGAAAGCTTTTTGCATCTTTTAAGTGCTCTTGATTAAACTATGCATAGAAAAACAGCACTACTGATTATTTTCATGGACCGATGCACACTTGTTCTGTACAACTCGAGTGATAAAGCCCTGTCTGCAAATATTGTAGAAGAAAATAAAAGGGTGAAACAACGCCCCAACCACAGGAATGGTAACAAGCAGGATCGTGTTCTTATTTGATAAGTCCTTTTGAGATGTCTTGTCAATGCACACAGGCGTTAGAGCTGAATAATTTACTTTTAGTGGTGTTTTTAAACAAAGATGGAACATGTTATTTCTATACCAGGAAGAAAGGAGCAGACTTTAACTTTAAGAGGCAAAAACGACACCTTATCAAAGCTAATATTAATTAAAATGACATCACAACAAAAGAGTGGAGCCTTGAGTGAATAAGATTAGTTTTCATTGGACGTCTGTGTCTCCATAACTTTGTAGGTGAGAGAGAGGATTGTGACAATTTGCAGGTGCTTCTCGGAAGTGCGTTGGTGGTACAGGCGCCTTCCAAATAATTGAGTCGGGTTTGAATCCCAGCCAGTACAAACCCAAATCTTTTCAAGATAATTTGTGGTCCGCTAACACATCTTTTGAAACACTACAACAGGTAACACCCCGTGTGAAACATCATGAACATCTGTTAAAGCCTGAGTTTTACATACTCTAACGTAAATAAACGTTAGTGTCTTCCGGTGTGTGAGCCAATTTCTCCAAAAAAATATTCGTTAGTCTGCCGGGAGGCTGTGCAAGGTGTTAAGAAATAGAATTTCTAAAAGACAGGCTCCCTAAGCTTAACATCGAGGCAGAAAAAATGCTGTTTTCTCTACAGAAATGCTCTTTACATTTCAGCACTGTTGCAACTCCCTTTATAAAGGGTGTGCACACGTATACAACCAAGGCATTGAAATATTTTTTTTTAATTATTGTTCCAAAAAATGTTCCACTTGTTTTCTTTTTAATGTTGTTGATTAAAAGATTTTATTAAATGTGAAAAAAATCTGAATGTGAAAAAAGGTCAAAATGCTATTGAAAAAAATCAGTAATGTGAGGAAAGATGGATTGTGGGAGCCCCTTAACTACCCATGTCATGCTGTATTTCTCACTCATTCTACTGGGAGTAGTGCCGTCGCTTCTGGATAAAGTCTGTCAGTGGTCATTCCAGACGGGTCAGGTATGACTACTCCTCGGCACAAGAGACACATGACTTGCGAGGATCCCGACAGTGTCGGCGTTCTTCCAGAGCCCGGCTAGCTCATTCGGTGAAGCATCAGCCTTTTAATCTGAGGTCCCAGGGTTCAAGTCCCTGTTCGGGCGGCTGTGCCGTTTTTAATTCTATTGTGAATGTCATTCTAAATAGTCTTTTATCTTTCACTCTTCTAGCTGTACTGTGGTTATTTTAAATGTCCATTACTTGTATTTACAGTAGTGTATTTAGTGTTTCATTTCACAAACCGAAAATGTTCAAGTAGATCTTGTCACTCTACTCCACGTAATCATCTAAATTAAATCACAGTAGAGTACAGAACACGCAGTGAGGAGCTCACACAGTGAGACCTCTTGAATACGACAAGAGGAAAGGCACACTGCACATCATCACGTCCGAGTTTACAGTGACAGCAGAGGATGGAAGCGAAGTAGTTTTTTTATTACTCGCTCGCTGAACGATCTCTCAAGAAACCTCGGTTGAGATTTAATGGGTGTCTAATAATCACGTTCAAAAAGGTGACGATACGTTTTTTTAACTAGGTAGCCTTAATGGCAACACGGTGTGAGTAGATCTTAAAGCAGCAGCAGACAGAGTACCCGTAATGGCAACACAGTGCTTTGAGTTCGGCCTTTCTTATTTCTTCTGCAGAACCAGGGGTATCGGAATATACTGATCCGCATAAGAAGCGCTTTCGGGTTCTGATCATTTTTATTGAGCGCTGCTCTAAACTTTACATTTGCTCGGGCTAGTTTTCCCCATGAAAAAAAAAGCGTATCCCTAATTACATGATTTCACTTTTTTTTCTTATCAACGAGTAGAAAGAAATAAAATATATACTTCATTGTTAGTACCACAGGCAAGATGGCTGGTGGTCTTAGGTGTTGCGTTCAGGTCGCAGTTAACCCTGGAGACGTTTGTTAAAATCTCACTTCTAATAAAGAGGTCTTTCTCGTTAGAGTAGAAACGATAGAAGCCTTAAGCGGGAAAAAAATCACAACATCTCGCATTTCACGTGTTTAATGTTAACTGTCTCAGTGGTTGCCTCGGTGATTGATGGCTCTTCTCCCTCGCAGGGTGACGGCAAACTTCTTCAGAGAGGGAGTCTCCCACGCATGGCTTTTCTTTATCAAGAGCTGAGACTGTCTTTAAAAGCTGAGAGCAGGTGAAAAAGTCTTTTGAAATGAGGAAATGACTGCTGACAGTAAACAGAGCTGACGCTCAGCTGCAGACAAGCGCTCCTCGTTAGTATAGTGCTGAGTACCCCCGCTTGTTGCGCGGGAGACTGGGGTACGTTTCTGTGACAAGGCGCTGGTTTAAATTTTTTAACAACCTGACTTCACTTAAAAAGTGTGTACTGTGTACTACGTTTCGGACTAGTTAGTGCGGTAGAATATGGAGATCATCTCCAGCTTTGAGCTCAACTGCAACAAGAAGTCATGCTAAATGTAGTATAGTGAGTAGACATCGCGAGACAACAGATCGAGAGAGTAGAAGGCAGGTATATATGGTGTAAGGGCGTGATCTGTGTAGTTAATAAAATAGTTAAAATAATATAAAAACGTCTCTACATTTAGATACACAACATTTATGGCGACGAGAGATGAGTGGTTAACGGACTCAAAGCGAGCAGAACACTGCAGATTTTAGTTCTCTTGCTGGTAGAAACGAACTTCTGAATTTTCGGACTTTTCGTTTAGCTTGCCCATTGGAAGATATGGCAGCCGCGCCGAGAAGCTTTGCTTATGCCCGTCTTTTTCCACCGCTTCTACTGAACCTCGGAGCTCCGGATTTGTATACGGAATACAAGATATGGATGGAGTCGTACAGATGTTTTTTAAATAGCCGGTGGATCTACAGAAGCTCAGGATGCCGTGAGACGTGCTACATTACTGCACTGTATCGGGGCTTCCGTGCAGCGGATTTTTGCCCTGGAGAAAAAGACTGTAGCTGCCTTAGACGCTTCCTTTACACCGTGGCATAAAATTTAGGCAGAGAACTTAGTCTCAGGACGAATCTGTTGATGCTTTTGTGACTGCACCAAGAGAACTGGCTAAATCTTGTGACTTTGGAGTATTGGAAACTGACATGTTAAGAGATCAACTTGTGGAAAAATGTGCACATAAGAGACTATAAATTGCTGCAGGAGGAAGGGCTGACTTTAAAAAGAGCTCTTACAGTCGCTAGAATTCATGAAGCAGCTCAAGCAGAATCAAGAATGCTTTCTGACCACAGTGACAAAGTGACACTGAACGGGGCGCTCGCTCAAACTTTACAAACAAAAGCCGAGCAGCAGGACGCAGTCATGCTAGAGATATAGAAGAACAGGGGACGGCTGACATTACATGTTACAGGTGCGGACTTATAACGCACAAAGCAGATGAATGCGGAGCGTGAACAGCAAAATGTCTACACTGCAAGAAAACAGGACATTGTGCACATGTCTGCAGAACATCACGTCCGAGTTTAAGGACAAGTATCCCTTTTATTGTTGTTGCTGCCTCCGGTTTACATTTGGCGATGTAAACCAGATTCAGAAAAAAATAATTTGAACAACCTTATTCAAATGCTTACTTGAAGGCGCGGAGGCCAAGTGGTAAGGCGTCGGTCTCGTAAACCGAAGAGCGTGGGTTCAAGCCCCACCCGTGCCAGTTTCACTTGTCATCGCTTTCCTTTAGTTTCAAAGTCTTAAAAAAACTCGCAATGTAGGGATCTCAATAGTAAGAGAACATAACTGTCGCCAGTGATTAGTATTCTTGCATATCCTGCCTTGTTTTTTAGTCGACAAAGCTTGTTTCTCTTCACACCCATCTTCCGAATGATCGCCTTAGCATTGGGAAGGAACGTGCGCTTGGTACAGCCCCCGACTCCATGGTCTGATCACAAACAGATCGGGTGAGCTGTCAGTCCAAGTTGGAAGTAACGTTCGAAAGCACTAAAAATCTGACTTAGGAACGAGAAGACCGTGTTTTTTTAAACGAGTAAACGATAAAATAATATACTGCCTGCAAGACTATGTCAAGTTCAAGTCCAAGTTTATTGTCATTATACTCATACACAGGTATATGGTATAACGAAATGCTATTTAGCTAGCTCTCGGACATAAGTAGTACAAAGAAAAAAACACAACAACAATACAATTGTATAACAAAAGAAAGACAGAGACAACAGCCGATGTCCAAAAAACAACAGGCAGCGTGCAAAACAACAAAAAGGTAACAGGTTATGTGCAAAAATATGCATCAAAAGAATGAAATAAAGGGATAGAAATGATGGGGAGTGAGCTTTTGACATGTAAGGTAGAGGTAGATTTTCAATGTGTGTTTGGGTTTTTGGTAAGAAAGAAGGCACTGTGAGGTACAGATCATAGGTGAGAGGTGAGGAGAGAGTGAGAGAGGCTGGGAGTTTAATAGTTTGATAGTGCGGGGGTAAAAACTGTTTCTGAGTCTAGTAGTCCGGACCCGAATGCTCCGGTACCGTTTTCCATGTCATACTAAACGCCACAAATTGTGTTAGTCCAGTCGTATCAATCGTCCTAAAATTACGGAAAATCGGATGCGACTGCTGCAGTCAGCACCTATTTCTTCAGGATAGTCGAGCGGTTTAAAACAGCAAATTCACAGCTTCGTGTCTTTTAAGCTTTGTGTTTCACTCTCCAAATAGAGGCACGGGTTCAAATCCCACTCCCGACAATCAGGCGTTTTACCCTGTCTTTTTTACCTGCCTTTACACTGTTTCAGTCTTGTTGTGCTCGCTGACAATCACAGTACGAGGAAAACGGAGAAACTGCTTAGCAAGAACATAACGGACAGAAAAACAGGCACAACTAGGAGTATACGGCACAGTGCACGAAGTAAATTATTTTGGCAGTAATTAATGTATTATATTTACTATATTTATTATACACGTGTAAATTAATTACTGCCAAAATAATTTACTTCGTGCACTGTGCAGAGTGCCGTATACTCCTAGTTGCGGCACACACGATACATACAGTAAAAAGCCTCAGGCACTGTGTTAGATGTGTTTTCGACGTTATATATGCGTTTATTCATGTCGTCGATTTTACGGTTGCAATTCGACGTTGATTATACGTCGAGGCGACGTATATATACGTATAGACGTAATTTCGCCGTAAATATACGTATATTCGACGAATCAATGCCCACAGCTTGGCATACAAGGGTTTTGCTGAGGGGGTCTTGCCACCTGCCTGAAAAAAAACAGTAAAATGTTTGAGTGCCTATAAAGTTTCTATTTTTATTTTCTTGACAAAAGTTTATACCATTTCCTGGACACCCCGTCCCCCATCAGTGCGCGGTGCCCGGGGAAAAATCTGTAGGGGGGCGTCTGAAATTCTGAGGGGGGAGTGATATTTCGGTTGAAACGGAGCTGTACGGTGCAGCTACCCAAATGAAATCTCGCAGCTATGCCATTGATTAGTGCTTCATGATAGAAGATAACGACTAGCAATCTGGTATTTGCGATGAAGTTCAGTTTCACATTTTTCGTCACTCTCACGGTTTGTATTGCCTGGAGCGAAAAGTACCATAAGCGTTCATTTTTGCAGCTACATGGACGTTCTGAATCGTTAAGAAAAAAATGTTGTAAAACCAACAGAAAGCACAGACTGCTATAACTAGTCCTAGTTATATAACGATTTTAAGTATAATGATAAACTACTGCAAGGAATCGGTCCACCTGAGCAAACAGGATCGTAATGTTGACACTCAATAACGACACTGATATGTGAAGTTCCTGGACGGATAGCCCTCCTGCCCATCAAACAGACTGAGTGACTGTTCGTGTCATTTAGTGTTGTCTGACCATTGACAAAGTACAACTATTTTTTTAGGGCGCAAATTAAGTTAGGTAAATCTTTTTGCCCAAAACTGAAGGGGCGACATTCCCCCCTCCCCCCGTGATGCCAGGCCTGTCCCCATCCTATTCCATAATGTCATTATATATAATACCATACAACAGTGACCGATCCTTACTAACTGCATGCGTTAAAATTGCACATCAGCTCATAGCAGGGGGCACATAGCCGCGATGTATTATCAATGTTAAATTTCAACCATAATATCGACAACATTAATAAACGCATACGTTGAGAAAATATCGAACCCAGCATATTTTCCGGTTATATACCACAATGCATTGCTAGTATTCGTTGGTCACCATTTTGGACACGTTTTTCAAACGTAGAAGTATATCTGCAAATATCTCAGCAATCTTCTTTTGACGAGTATGAACAATAATAATACTATCTGAATACATACAGATCTTTCTTAATATTATTTTGATTAAAATATTACGTGAATAAGCAAAAAAATGGCACAGAAAATATTTTGAAAGGGGAAGATGACACAAAATCGTTTTGCCGTTTCTCTTATTCTTATTCTATGTTGTACTTTCAAACTTTGGGTAATTAGGACAGACTTTGTGGTGGCGGAGGGGAGTCCCCATTACCTGTAAAGCGCTTTGAGTAGAGTGTCCAGAAAAAGCGCTATATAAGTGTTAGCAATTATTATAATTATTATTATTATTATTATTACTTTATTGCTCAACTGCTATGATGCAAGCCAAATTTTATACATTTATTTCAGCTTTGAGCTTAGTAAACCGTTCATTTTTTAGATTATACTAAAGAAGATATTAATCATCATTTATTTGGGAAGTAATATTATATAATTTTCTCCTAGCTGCGGTGCTGAAGTCCCACCCTACATCAACAGAAAAAGAAATAAAGGAGCACGCAATGTGTTACTTGAAGAATGCATATGCAAGGCAGGGGGCCAGGAGATCTGGACACTGAAAATAATAGGTTTTTGGTTCTAACTGTTAGGACAATTAGACAGGGTTTGCAAATAGTGGACAAAAATCGTCTTAACTTCCATTGTAATATTTTTTTTCTTGGAAATATAGAAGTTGTACATTTTAAAATGTATATTTGAATCAAAATGTGGTTTTGAGTTAGTGTGTTAATGTAATTAGTTTTGTGTTTGTCATTACTATACTGTATATTGCCATGTTACCAGAATTTGTAGCTGAAGTTTAAGACTAGTTGTGTTTTTTATGATTATTGCCCATATGTTGATTGTTGATTGATTGTATACAATGTATAATTTGAAATACGTATGTTTCAGGTGTGAATGTGTATTTTCAGAATAAATTTCTAAACCTAATCATTGGCTTGGTTTACTTGTTTCTACACCTATAAAATCTATCTTTGATGTATAATAGACCTCTAATGTTATCCGTATAATAGACCTCTAACCATATACGTATAATAGACGTCTAAAGTTATCCGTATAATAGACCTCTAACCATATACGTATAATAGACGTCTAAAGTTATACGTATAATAGACCTCTAACCATATACGTATAATAGACGTCTAAAGTTATACGTATAATAGACCTCTAACCATATACGTATAATAGTCCTCTAAAGTTATCCGTATAATAGACCTCTAAAGTTATCCGGAACTCCAACCATATATGTATAATAGTCCTCTAAATTTATCCGTATAATAGAACTCCAACCATTTATGTATAATGAACGTCTAAACATAGACGTATAATTGACGTATAACTTTAGACGTATATTAGAATTTCATTCTAGACGAATTGTAGACCACATTTAGACGTCTAAGGTATACGTTTAATAGACGTATATTATACGTCTTTTGCCCACTGGGAATATTTTAGTGCTGGCTCAAATGCGAGGAATTTCAGAAAACCTGGAAAAGCAACACTTGCAGTAAATGACAAATGTAATGCGTGTAGTCAGCATGAACAGAACAACGCAATGCTCTGTAAAAACGATCTGAAGCCGCAATTACTCTTTTATCTCGGGCAGTTCATTCCGATACGTTTCCGCAGAATAAATGAAATGCCGAGCTCCAAACATGTTGTTGCCATTATTGTTACTCCTGCTGCTGTAGTTTTAAGCTTTAATCAGTGGGTATGTAATGTTGTAAAAGGGCTGGACTACTTTGTTCAGTCCAAATTTCACTATGTGAATTTATGCTTTTTTAATATAAGCATTAACAATACAATGCGTGCTCAAAAACCGTTACTTATTAGCTTAAGAAGCGGCAGTGTTTTGACAAAGTGTGGTATTCGAACAGAAAATGCTGAAGTGTTTAATACTTGCTTGTGAGCAGATCTCCCTCGATTTAGACAAACTCTTGTTCGGCTGATGATTTCAGATCAAAATCTGAATCAAGTGGAAAGAAAGCTGAATTACGCTGGGTACTGGGTATCACTGTTACGCCATCAGGTCATGCTAGGAGGATTGGGGGGATGAAATTGACACAGAGGGACCCAATGTGGGGGCTGAACCCACAGTTCTGAGATTAAGAGATTCTTGCTCTATGGACTGCGCCTATATAACTCTTGTGCTCCAGCAGTAATGTTTCTGGGTGTGGATGAACATGACATTATAGACTGACAGCAGGAACACGTGGCCCACAGGCAGTGACAGTTTCGCTATATTTGGCTGCAGTCTATTGTGTTGAGAGCAGCATTAACTTTCCTGCAGAGATGGGAGTGCCTTTAATACAGCTCTTTCAATCGGACAGAGTAACAGGAACTGACCTAAAGTTTCGGCTGTGGATCCATCTCCACATGGGGGACAGTAAAATAGCGATGAAGTAATGTTTCTGGGTGTGGATGAACATGACATAATAGACTGCCAGCAGGAACACGTGGCCCACAGGCAGTGACAGTATCGCTATATTTGGCTGCAGTATATTGTGTTGAGAGCAGCAATAACTTTCCTGCAGAGATGGGAGTGCCTTTAATACAGCTCTTTCAATCGGACAGAGTAACAGGAACTGACCTAAAGTTTCAGCTGTGGATCTATCTCCACATGGGGGAAAGAGTAAAATTGCGATGAAGAAACAGAAAGATTTGTGCTCGCTGCAAAGTAGGAAAGAGGTGGTCAGACACATGAAACAGCTTGGTGATAATTTACAGTGACAATTTTATGTTATTTAGTACACGGATTTCTCTTCATGTTCCTTAAGATGTGTAATTTGTATGTTGGTTGTATGAGAACAGTTTCTCCTAAAGTCCTGTCAATTGACAGTGGAGAGCTAGCTGGTGCACATCTTCAAGAAGACTCTCTTTAAGGCGATTACAAGTTTCTCGAACAAATCTGTGTCATATTTTTAAAATAGTTTAGCTAATGAGCAACGAGAGTACAAATAAATTCTCCCACCCTCCATTTGAAGATAAAACTCCATGTGCGAGTCAAAGTTTCCTTGAAGCTACTGATGTTCGTCATTATTGGACATTCCCGATGATATTGACTAAGAAGCTCAATTTTTACGTGTTGTAGTTCAACATGTGCAAAACATTCGTATCCCCTGCAAATATCGGCAAGGTCAGTGATATTCTCAACAATTTGTGCCATTGCAATTCGTGCGATTGGTGCCATACTTTTTCGAAATGTATACTGACATGCCAGGATCAGAGGGTCATATTTAAAAAACTGGTGCATTAAAATTTCTTGTACTTCAGGATTTTGATAGTCTGTTACATTGTCTTTCACACGGCGGTGTCAGAACTGTGAGACATTTTCATAATCGGGGGGAAGGCCGTAGCAATAAGCAGAAAGTGCAGTTACCTTTTCCCAGTGTAAGTCCGTGTTGTGGTGAGTTTTTAAAATTGGTTTGCGATTTTCTGAAATATATTCCATACAAAAATATAATTTGGACAGTCGCTATTTATTTGGATATTCCTTTTCAGTGAAGATGTCTACAGTATTCCAGCCGGATTAGTACTGATCGAAGAGAGCCATCTACAGGCGAAAGGCGACATAACATCACAGCAGCACCATTTAAGGTGGAACGAAAAACACGCATAAGAAGCTGGCGAATAAGAAGCCAACTTAAGCCTCGTAGCAGACCCTTGGAGGCACGCTCAAAATAATCATCTTTCCCAGTACTTAAGAGTCATATTTAGATCGCTTTACTGCAATTTTATTTGATTGATGGGAGATGTGAAGCCATCGAGCCTGTACTGCACTTTCACATTGAAACTGAAGCCATTTCTCATGCTTTCTCTCAGTTTCGGGGCTGCAATTGAGTGTAAAGGAGGCGACTTGAAATTGAAACGTGTAATCACCTTACAGAGGGTCTTCACGACGGGGTGCGTCAGCTAGTTCTCCATTATTGTCAGTTTACTGGACTTCTGAAGAAACCTATCTACAGCGAAGATACAAACTGCACAGTTTAAGGCACATGAAGAGAAATCTGTTTGCTGATTGACACAAAAAATGTCGATACAAATAATCTGCCAGGCTGATTTACTTGTCTGACCACCTCCCTCAGTTCCCCTTTGCTGTTAGCACAATTCTTTCAGTTTCTTTTCTTGTATTTTCCTTGCTATTTTAGTGTTCCCCATGTATAGATGGATCCACAACCGAAACCGTTTTCACCCTGTGTTTCTGCAGCGTCAGTCTGTATGAGGAGCACGACTTGCACAGCTCCAGTGGTGCAATCGGTCAGCGTGCGGTACTTATACAGCAGTGCACAGCGGAGTCATGCCGAGGTTGTGAGTTCAAGCCTCACCTGGAGCAGTGTCTTTAGCTACTGAGAGCAACTGTCGAGTTTAGATACTGTTAGGTATTTGATGGAGATAAATTAACATCAAACGAACAGGTAAAGATTTATTTCGAGTCACAATCAAAGAAGGCTCCACAGCTGAAACGTTGTGTTTACTTCCATTTTCAGCATGGAATAAACCTATACTTTTCCATTTGCAGCCCACGCATGCTGTGATGCAGCTCCCTACTTAAATTTCTATCAGCTGTGTACCTCCAGTTGACCTGTACACAAATATATGAGAGAGGTCTACTGAGACAAGAGGAGCACTGAAGACTTGATAAAGCTCTCGCATTAGATTCTGTGTTTATGTTGTTCCCCAGATTTGTTTTTAATGTTCTTTTTCTTTTGAAGTTGTTGCGTTTGGTTTTTTTTCTGATTGGTAGCTACAACGGGTCAGTTGCAACAAACTGGCTGCTGAAATTTGTCAGCAGCTCTGTAGCAAACCTGTTCTCAATTGCAACAAACCTAAAATAACAGCTGCTTCCCATTAGATGTTACTAAAGTAGGAGACTAAGCAGACGAAGTGGAACAATAGATTACATTGGAACTGTCCTGAATGTAGTGGAAATAATATCGTCATTAAGTAATGAACAATTGCTTTCCAGACTCTACAATTATTCACAAGGAATTTTATCAATACTTATTTTATTAATAAAAGTGTAATATCTTAATAATCAACTTTAATGTTATCTTTATTAGTAGCTGTATTACAGGTAATGCATGCACAGACTTTATTATACTATAATGAATTTTCAGATATCCCGGGGAGAGAACTGAAATGAAGGAAATACATATTTAAAAGGGGTGTAAGTCTTAAATGTGTTCTGTCACATAGGGGTGTTAATTGAATAGATTTGTTGTAATATTATTTGACTCTACACTTGTGTTTCTCAGGAGACAGCATTAATATTGGGGATTTGCGGATACAGATAATAAGTTGTACTATACAGGCAAATGTATGGTTACCTTAATGAAAAAAAACTCTTATCATTACCCTTTTCAACATTATTATTTAAGACAGTCTTTCAGAACAGTAATCTCGTATTAGTGGCTATAGTCTAATGATAATGGTGGTGAAACAGGCAAAATGTGCGGAAAGAATTGGAGATGGAACAGGAGACTCATCCAGTCGATAGAAAGCTTGGGTAGGACTGCACTAACACCGTGTCAGTGCTTAGTAGCGTCATTTAAAAATAATACGTGGTTTAACAATATCAACTGCTCTTCTGTGAGCTCAGCTCCACTACTAGTAATACATTGCCCAAATTTTCAAATTAGATACAAGTGTTTTCTACGTGTATGTAATAGGTACTTCTTTGTTTTAACTGATTTAAAATATAATCTTTATAAAACAGACAAAGGGTTTATGTGTCGCGCTGAAATTCACACACAAGTAAGGAAAGATATCGTGCTTAGGAAGAAATCCAGAGTGGAGACGCCGGCGATTGAAAACAACCACATACAGCCTGTATGTGCTCTACCACTGAACAAACTTCCGACAACTACTGTATCTTTATCTGCAGCACTTTCTTTTAGGAAGAGTGAGGAGTCTACAAGCCTAGAAAATAAGACAACTAAGTGAACGACAAATTTTAAAGAACATAAAAAACACCTTTCTTCCAGCCAAATTCAAACCAGAGAACAAAGAGTTCCCAGCTGTTTCCACTATATTCCTCCGCTCTTACAACTGAGTTATCGAAAACACAGGAAGCCCACCTTTTGTCTTACATAAAGCACAATGTAGTGCAGCGGTCCTATTTATTTAAAACCCAGTTCGAAATCAAATCTCATTCCCATAGTCCTGTTTAGTTTGAATTTAAGCAGTTGTAGCAGCAATGCTTGGTAATAAGACAGAATTAAGCATTGCTGTGCTTTCCTTAATGAGGCCCCATCTCACTCTCCATCTCTGTGGTTCAGCCACAGAGAAAGTATTCATGCAGGCTGATTTAAGATGTTTTCTTTTGATAAGGGACAGCTCCCAAATGGGGATGCACTTAGATAAGCCTGGCTATCATGATCAATGGTCATCCATTGGCGCCTATCTGTCTAGGGAGTGCCAAATGGACATCTGGACTGCATTCCTAAGTGTCAGGAGTATGTGACTCGTATCTCACCTTGATCAACCAATTAGAGACTGGCAGGGTGTGGTAACACCATGTGGGTCTCCAATGCCCGCCAAACTCTCAACCAATCAGAACACATCTGTGTCTTGGTCAAAAAGGGAGCGCAAGCTCAGATCAGGGCTCTCCTTGGCCATTTTCGCGCATCCTCAGAGACAATCACGTGACAAAGGCTGTTGTCTGCAAAGGGACTTGGACTTTATTCTAAGCGCGGGGCCGAGGATCCCGTACGTACTCAGAATTCTACCAACGTGAACGCTCCGCTTGATCAACGGCAGCCCACAGTTGGACCCTCGTCGACAACCTGAATAGCTTATTCAGAAGCAGCGCTGGACCGGGAACGAACCAGCTTCTTCCTGGGCAAAAGAGTGACTTGTGAGGACTAGCCGTCACACTGCATAGAGTGCATAGTGCATAGAGACTTTCTACTAGCCAGCCGGACTGCTGGTAGATCCCCTCGGAGCAACGACTGCCCTGCGCGCCACAGTCAGATTCCTCCGCCCGTCCTACTCCGAGCTGCACCTCGACTGGTTGGCCAGTAGCCAGAGGACGCCGGGACAACGCCCATTGGACAACCGCTGGGACCGAGGCTGCAACGGAGCCTGTCAGCTGGTTTGGTGTTCGTGCCGGGAAATTCCAAATCCATACACAGTGGATAAGTAAACCCCATGTTCTACATTGCGTCTCGAGAATTCAATTGTACCTCAACACAAGTTGTTATCAATTTAATTCATGAGTAATGTATTTACTTCCGAGTTTAGAGTAACAGTGGGTAATAACACTGATTAGCGATTTGGTAACCAAACGATATATATTGACATATATTCTCTGTTGTGTATCTCTTTTTGTTTGCATCTCTTCGAGATTATATACTTTGTATATTGATAACCCTCACAGTAATGTCTGCTGCTCGTATCCAGGCAGACTAGTATATGTTTGGTGCACAATTTATATGAATAAATGTATCTCGTGTATTGAACCCGTGTGTGTGCGTTGTTAGTTGTTCTGACGATTGATTTTCTAAAAACCACAACGAACAACCTCGTGATTACTGCTACAATTAATAATTGTCTCAGTAAACCCATCAAACCTCTACACTTGTATAGTATAATTTTTATCTGTACCCGCAAATCCCCAATATTACTGCTGTCTCCTGAGAAACACAAGTGTAGAGTCAAATCATATGAAATAATACAACAAATCTATTCAATTAACACCCAGATGTGACAGAACACTTTTAAGACTTTAAGACCCCTTTAAATAAGTATTTCCTTAATTTCAGTTCTCTTCCCTCCATGGGATACCTGAAAATTCACTATAGCATAATAAAGGCTGTGCATGCATTACCTGTAATACAGCTACTAATAAAGATAACATTAAAGTTGATTATTAAGAAATCACGCTTTTATTAATAAAATATGTTTTGATAAAAGAAGTCTTAATAGAACCTAGGTAAATCCCTGTAGTAGTCTAACACCTACAAAAAAGAAAAAAAAAACAAAACAACTTCAAAACAAAGAGAAAAAGAACATTAAAAACAAATCTGGGTAACAACAAAAACACAGAAAAGTGAGTGCTTTTTCAAGTCTTCGGTACTCCATCGTGCTCCTCTCGTTTCAGTAGACCTCTCTCATATATTTGTGTATAGGTCTGCTGGAGGTCCATTGCTGATGGTAATTTAAGTAGGGAGCTGTGTCAGCATGTGTGGACTGCATAGGAACAAGTAAAATTTTATTCCATGCTGAAAAGAGAAGCAAACAACGTTTGAGCTTTGGAGCCTTCTTCAGGTCTGACAAGGAACAAACCTTTACTTGTTCCTTTCATGTTAATTTAGACCTGATCTCCAGCAAATACTTAACAGGACCTAAACTGGTCAGTTAGTTTAAATAGTTGAAAATATAGGCCACACTGCTCCAGGTGAGGCTTGAACTCAATCTCAGCATGAGTTCGATCACACCACTGGAGCTGCAGAAGTCTTTTTTTACACAGACTAATGCAATTGCAATTAGTCACGAAACAAACGAGAACTGCAGCTGTACACTTGAGACAGGACGCTACTGTATTAATTTTGTTTAACACTCCAGTCGAACAAGCCGACATGTCACTATTGCTAAATCATTACAAAAGACGCCAACTAATGACCAGTTTTATTTTTAACAGAACTTTACTGAAAGTTAAACTTATAAAACTACCTGAGCAAATAAATACAACAATTATTGTTCCTCTGACCTTCTCAGTATTTCTTTTTTTAAATTAATACATTTATTTATTCACAGTGTGCCTTGTGCTTACTTTTCAGAACTCTCTCTCCTGTGTCAGTAGGAGCTTACATTTCAAGTTAAGTTCTTTAATCAGTTCCAATATCTTCCTTTCAAAGTAGGGAAGAGCAAGCTGGCATGTTGTTTTGCCTGTGGTTATTCTTTATGACTATATCTTCTGACACCTGTGCACAATCCTACAACATTACAAGAGAAGCACTGTAACAAGAGTCATAAAAATGCAAGAAGCCACTTTGAACAATCTTTCGGAATTGTAAAACAACTAACGCTTTGCTTGGCTGTCATTTGGTTTGTATACCAGTCCATCAAGAGCCAGCACCTTCATCATCAGGTCATGTGCAGTCCTACACAACCTTGCGATTGACTGGGATGAGCTATCTTTTCCATCTCCATGGCATGCAGCACACTCTGGCTGTTTCAACACAGTCATTATTGGACCACAGTGCACTGTCTCTTCTGTCCTGTGGCTATCATAATCACTTTTAAGAAGCCAAGTTTTTTTCTTTAACATGTGCTTGGGTGCCACCCATTTCTTTATTATCCCTGCTTTCCACTGATAACCACAAATACAGAGACCCATCACAATAAAATACTTAGCAAATCTATTCAGTTGACTCCCAAATTTTATAGAACATATTAAGGGCTCCCACTCCATTTATATAACCATTTGCTCTGTTCTGTTCTCTTCACTCCCTAGCATATCTTAAAACTCACAGCTACTAGTAATGATTGACATTAAACATAAATAGTAAATGACACTTCTGTAAATACACACATTAATAAACTTCATTATTAATAAATATGGTATGAGTGTAAAGCAATTTTAATTAATATTCCAATACATTTCCAAGCAACAGATTATTTCCACTATATTTGGGAGCCTTCTAATGCAATCCTGCGTTACACCGAGTACGGTACTAAGCCATATGAAGACATAATTTAAATTAGTCCGCTACTTTAGTTACTCTGGAGTGCTGCAGTTGTTACTTTGTTTTCATTGCAATTGAGAACAGGTTTAGCTCGGCACTGCGTACTAAGCACAGCAGCAAAGTTTGTTGCAATTGGACTTAAGGTGGAGCACAAGTTTAGACGGCATCTGCGTTCTAAGCACAGGTTGAACTCCTGTTAGTATGCTACTTTCAGTTCGATGCAATTGACCCATAGAGTTTGCCCTAATAAGGTCTGAATGAAGCTTAAGCAGAGCCAACCCATTGCTTTTATAACTTCCATTAATCTCCACCCATCTTCCCTCGCTCACTTTTGATCTTTCTAAGCCAAGCATTTAACTGGAGTTCAGCCCAATGATACTGCTGAGAACCAGAGAAAAAATATAAATATATTGTAACGCCCTCGCCTGGTGGTGAGGAGGAAGCGCCCCTAGGCGTGCATAGTACCGCTGGGCATGCTGGGAGTTGTAGCCGGGGAGAGTCTGAGGGTCAGCACGATGACCAGTGGCTGATCCTACCTGTGTAAATAATGTCCTAGTAGTTCTAGTGCCCTGTGTAGTCTTATAAGTGTATAGCGTGTTGTTAAGTAATAACCACCATAAAGATGTGTACGTGTTCTGTCAGTCTCCTCATGTGCATGTATATGCTGTGTTTGGTTTTGTGGTTGTTAAAGAATAAAGCTATTGCTTGGTTTGTTAAATGCGTCTCCACTGGTCCTTTGTTCTGAGAAAAACCTGTAAATGCTACATTGGTGTCAGAAGTGGGCAGGATGGACAAATCTTGGCAGACATTAGCCGATTCTGTCAAGTGCTGTCTGACTCTAAAAGAGACAGAACCCATCGGCAGCGCACATAGGGAGTCTGAGCAACTCCTGGGTGCGACAGGTGGCCACAGCCCTTACCAGGGCTATCCAGTAGTGGTCCTGCCGGTAGAATTGGGGCGACTGCCTGCTACTCCCGCCCAGTGGATGCCCCAAAGAGAAGATACCCTCCCTGCCGGAGCTGACCAGCGATTCCCACACCCATCAGCGCGGGTGCAAACCGGTCGCTACGACGGGGCAGCGCCTTGGGAAACCTACGAGGCGCAGTTCCAGCTCGCGGCCCGGACGAACAGCTGGTGCCGGGCGGAGGTGGCCGGCCACCTGGCGGCGGCGCTGGAAGGAGCGGCCTGCCAGGTGCTCCTGGATGTCCCGGAGGAGGACTGAGGCAAATACACGGCGCTGGCAGCAGCTCTCCAGCTGCGCTTCGGTGTGGAGGAGGCGCCGGACTTGATGCGGGAGAGGCTGGCCCTGCGGCGCCGCTGACCAGGAGAGCGACTGGGCCCGGTCGCCGCGGATGTCTTGTTCCTCGCCCGCCGAGGATACCCAACTTTTCCCCGGGAGGCGCAGCGGGAGATGGCTCTCCAGGCCTTTCTCAAGGCCCTCTCACACGAGGAGCTGCGGCGCCATGTGCAGCTGGATGCGCCGGTATTGCTGGAGCAGGCCTTTTCCCTTGCTACACGGGCTGAGGCCGTGTTCGGGGTGGCTGGAAGCACCAGCAGACGCAAAGCGCCCTGCCAGCAGACCGAGGCAGCGACGGAGGAGTCCAGCAAGGGGGAAGAGAAGCCAGCCCGTGCAGCAACCGCCACGGAACAGCCCCGCATGCTGTTTTGCGACCGCTGCGGGAAGAGGGGACACCGAGCCCGGTACTGCTGGGCACCCGAACCTCGCACTCCTCGATCGGCGTCGGGAAACTAGAACAAGGCGGCTCAGCGCGGGAATGGCTGCCCGCTCTTGAACACCTCAACCCCCACTCCGGAGAGCGCTGTTAAGACCGGCGCCCCTCACGCCACCGTGGGGCGAGTTGGCTGTAGCCAGGGCCTGTAGCTCCACTGCCAAATCGAGGACCAACCCTGCCTGGCCCTGCTCGACACCGGTTCATCGGTAACCCTACTCCGGCCGGGCGTCCTCCCCAACACCGAGGGCACCACCCCCCCAGGATGGGAGGCCTCCGGCCTGCGGCTAAGGACCGTGACGGGACAGTTTGCTGCAGTCAGGGGGAAACAGGTGCTTGCCTTCCGTCTAGGTTCAGTGACGGTGCGCCACCTCCCACCCATCCAGGAGGACTGCATCCTGGGGCTGGACCTACTGCAGTGAGTGGGGGCCAGTTTGGACTTGAGCCGGCAGGAGTTGGTGTGGCAGGGGGAGCGACTTCACCTGGTAGAGGGCAGGCCCGGCGAAGGCCGAGGGACGCGGGCTTGCTGGAGCCAGGAGAAAAAGAGGCAGTGGTGGCAGCTGCGGCGGCAGTCACTGGGGCGGATTGGGCCTGCGAGCTGGAGAGAGAGCGTGCCAGATCCTGCCCCTGAGTCACCCGGGGGGCCAGACAAGGCGGCAGTGGCGGGGGCCAAGCGTTGCGTGGAAGCTAGGCGCACCGTTGAGGACCTCTACCAGCGAAGATGCAAGGGCCTCGATTGGGACCAGCGGCAGTGGCTCCAGGCGCTACTCACCCAAAACGAGGATCTCTTTGCGGCGATAGATGAGGACTGCACCCGCAGCAAAAGTGACTGAGCCCTCCGTGAGCCTGTGGTCTGCGCCAGCTGTACTGGTCCGAAAAAAAGACAGCTCATGGAAGTTCTGCGTTAAGTACTGCAAGCAGAATGAGGTCACCCGGAAAGACTCCCACCCCTTGCCGAGGATAGACGATGCCTTGGACTACATCACTGGGTCGACCTGGTTCAGCTCCCTCTGGCTTCTTCTCCCCAGGGCCTCTGGCAGTTTACTGTCATGCCTTTTGGCCTGTGCAATGCCCCGGCGACTTTCGAGAGGCTGATGGAGAGGGTGCTGGCATCGGTCCCGTGGAACCAGTGTGTGCTGTATCTGGACGATTTGCTGGTTCCAGGCCTTGACGAACCTCCAGTTCCAGAACCGTGCTGGCCTGAGGCTCAATCCCCGCAAGTGCGAGCTCCTGCGGCGGGAGGTGACCTTCCTGGGACATGTTGTTGGACCGCGATGGGTGGCTACAGACCCAGGTAAGGTCGCTGCAGTGAGGGGTTGGCTGACTCCCCGCGACGTTGCAGAGCTGCGCAGCTTTCTGGGGTTGGCTTCGTATTACTGGAAGTTCGTCCGGGACTTTGCCAGCATCGCAAGGGCTGCCGTTTCGACTGGGACTCAGGCTGTGAGATAGCGTTCGGCTGGTTAGGTGAAGCTTACATGCTGGCCTACCCCGACTCGCGGTTACCGTATGTCCTAGATACTGACGCGAGTAACTCGGAGGTGGGTGCGGTGTTGGCGCAGGAGAGGCCAGATGGAGAGCTTGTAGTTGCCTACTATAGTCGGGCTTTGACTAGGGCTGAACGGAACTACTGCGTGACCCGTCACGAGCTGCTGGTGGTGATGGCAGCGGTCCGCCACTTCAGGCCGTACCTGTTCGGGACCCGGTTCCAGCTGAGGACCGACCATGCATCCCTCACTTGGCTGCTCCACTTTAAGGAGCCGGAGGGGCAGATGGTGCGATGGATAGAGGTCCTGCAGGAATATGACTTCACTGTTGTGAACCGTGCGGGGTCTCACCATCTCAATGCCGACGCTCTCTCGCGGCACCCCTGCGAGGCCGCGGAACGCCACCACTGCGCCCGGCAGGAGCAGCGTGAGGAGGCTGTCCGCACCGTGGCAGAGGCGAGCACCGCGGCCATTGCCCTGGAGGGGCCGCTGGGGGTGGGCCTGCCAGACCTGGCGCAGCGTCAGGCAGCTGAACCTGACGTGGGGCCGGTGCTCCGCTGGAAGGCAGCAGGAGTGCGGCCTATGCAAGAGGAGCTTGCCCCACACCCAAAGTCCGTCGAGTCCCTCTGCGCCCTGTGGGAGGCCTTGGAGGTAAAGGACGGGGTGCTGCGCCAGGGGTGGCGGGTACCCTCCAGTGGCGAGATACGGTGACAGCTGGTGGTGCCACAGTCGCTCCGCGCGGCTGTGCTCAGAGCGGTGCACGGCCAGCCGGGCGTGGGGCATTTCGGCTGTAAAAAAACAGTAGACGAGTAGCGTCTCCGAGGCCATTTTTATTGGGGTCTTTGCCACCGGGACGTGGAGCGGTGTGCATGGCGCAGAAAGGTCCCCTCTCCAACAACACCAGGTAGGGGCTCCTATGGGGCGGGTGTGGGTGGACGTTTTGGGCCGAGGCCAGAAACCGCTATGTCCTGGTAGCAATGGACTATTTCACGAAGTGGCCGGAGGCCTATGCCCTCCCGGACCAGATTGCCCCCACGGTGGCCGATGCACTACTGGAGGGGATGTTTGCCAGGCTGGGGGTGCCGGAGGAGTTACACAGTGACCAGGGGCGTATCTTCAAGTCCCAGGTCTTCGCCAGAGTGTGCCAGTGCCTGGGGATCTCTAAGACTCAGACCACCCCGCTGCATCCCCAGAGCAACGGGTTTGTGGAGCGGTTTAATCGGATGCTCGCCACCCAGCTGGCCTCCCTGGTGTCCTGGCATCAACGGGACTGGGACCGCCACCTCCCCCTCGAGCTCTAGGCTTATCCAGGAATCTACCGGGTGTACCCTGGCCTCACTCATGCTGGGCCGGGAAATGCAAACCCTGGTGGACCTGGTCTTCGGCCCGCCGCCCGGAGACGAGTCGGCACCACCAGCTGGACTGGACTACGAGTAGGACCTGCAGCAGAGGATGCGGCGGGTGCACAGCTTTACCCGGACCCATCTGACTCAGGCGGGAGTCCGGCAGAACTACGACCTGCGCTGCAGGGGGCCTGCCTTCCAGCCCTGGGACTTGGTTTGGGTGTACAGCCCGCTCCGCCGCAAAGGCCTCAGCCCTAAGCTGGCGCCTTTGTGGGAGGGGGCCGCTGAGGTCCTCGGGGTGGTAGGCAAGGTCTGCTACCGGGGGAGAGTGATGGTTCTGCACCGAGACCCCTACCGGGACCGGGAGGAGGAGCCCCGCGGGGAGGCTCCGGAGGAGCAGCCAGGGCCAGAGCCGGCCGACAATGGGTGTGACGGTGGGCCGCCGGCCACCACCGCTTCGTAACAGCTGCTCACGCAGAGTTCCACAGCCTTTAGCAGAGTATGAGTATAGCCTGAGGGGGTGTTCGATGTCGGCGGGACGCCAGACGCTTCAGGTGGGGACAGTGTAACCCCCCTGGCCCGGTGGTGAGGAGGAAGTGCACCTAGGCACTCATGGTACCATGTAGCCTTATAAGTGTATAGCCTGTTGTTAAGTAATTACCACCCTAACGATGTGAACGTGCTCCATCAGTCTCCTCATGTGTCTGTATGTCCTGTGTTTGGTTTTGTGTGGTTTCGATAAAAGAATAAAGCTGTCGCTTGGTTAACTATCACGTCGCCACTTGACCTTTTCCTGAGGGAACCTGAAAACAGTACAATATTAAAGCATGAACCCTTGACGATTTTCTTGATACGTTTTATGTGCTCGTTTGTATTGTATGTATTTTTGTTGTTCAAATTAAAAGTAAAAGACACAACTTTCCGGATGCGGCTGCTGTAAAAATAAAATGACATCAAGGGTGCTGTACGCAGAGGTCTGAAACCTGCTCCACAGAAGATCTTTATCCAGAGGTGTTAAAGAAATCGAGATCTCGCCATGAGAGGGGAAGCATCTCAGAAAAAGCAGGTGCAGTCAGTTCCACGGTCATAACGCCACTAAGTCGGGCGACAAGAGCAAAACCCACCCGGCTTCCTCCGGGCAAGTAATGAGACAAAGAGACAGCACACAGCAGGTAGTGTGGCCGTGCGGTCTAAGGCGCTGGATTAAGGCTCCAGTCTCTCTGGGGGCGTGGGTTCGAATCCCACCGCTGCCAGGTGCTTCTGTTGAGACCCCCTTTCAGCTGGCTTCAGACGAAAGGGAGGGAACTGCTTTTTGGCAGTCTCTCGAGAAACTAAGCAAAGTGTTTAAAGATACTTTCTCAGCTTGACATCAAGGCACAAAACAAAAACCTTCTTGCGTCCTCTCAACCCAAAAGCGCTTTGCCACTTTTTCCGTTATGCAGGGAACGACGTCTGCCCAGATCACTTTTGTGTCAATGCAAATCGTAGTGTGCCCTCCGTTTTAATGTTGGCTGTGCTGGCGTGCTGCTTCTGTCTGTGAAACTTGAATGTTCTGCTTCTTCACACCAAATCGTTGGCGGGGGTTGAGCTTGTTAAATCTTTGCGCATAGCGCTCCTTTGGAAGTACTTTGTCCAAGTTCAAAAGCGATCATGGGATTTACTTCATGCATGCAAAAAGCATGCCTCGCACAACACCTCTACATACCCGACCACCACTGCATCATACAGCTGCCAGGGCACCTCACCGTGTCAGGCCACCACTGTGTCACACATATTTCAGCGCGATATATTTTATGGATATTATGGAATATAATGGATGGATATCTTAGTTATCTTTCTAGTTCACAGGTTTGCATGCATAATTTAATTTTGAAAGCCACTGAGACATCAAGTACTACTGTTGTATTTATGAAAAAGAAACAAAACAAAAAACATACTAACAACTGTGCCATCCTACTCCTTAGTTAATACATTTTATTATTCATAAACAGTTAACATTGTTAGCAAAATATTTTGAATTATATTTAACCCTATTTTTTCTTTAGTTTTGTATTTAACTTATTATATGATAGTCAGACTTAATGTATATTGGAACAATGAAAATATATTTTTACAAGATTTTACATTAAGCACTTAAAATTAATATGGTTAATAATAGTAAACTGTAACATTCTGTAACAAGATCGGTTAAACTGCGAAGAAAATGCTTTCAGAGAAAATGTTTCAGGTGTGAAGAACATAGATCTCCAATGCAATTTCAACCAAACCTGTTCCCACACACCCTGCCCCCACTACCATTAGAATATACACAAACATTTTAGCGTTTCATTCTGAGCAGAAGACCCTCACACCTGAAGAGTGCTGGCTGTGACGAATTAAACCGGTTTTACAGGTTTCAATCACAGACCATGTGACATGGGAGTCAGGAAACTAACACACAGCGCCACCGGATTTGATAACGCTATAAAAACGCTATAAAATAATGTGACTTGGCACAGAACAAGTTTACAGCACAGTACAAAAATAAATGCTGACCATGACTTTAGAAGCATAAATTGCCTTACACTCAATTTAAACACAAGCTGTCTTTAGCCCTCTAAGCTGGTTCATACAGAAATGTAGAGATCCAGGCTCAGAACACACAGCTTCATTAGCGAATACATATGCAGGACAACTAGAGAAGACGTTTTACAGAGGATGGATTTTTAGAAACATCCCATCAGTGACATCACTGAAGTCAACTCCTAGGTACTGTAACTGTCGTGTGGATAGTTTCACAAGAATCAGACAAAGGTTTAAGCATCGCTTGTTCTAGATAAAACTGCAAAAAAAAACCAACAACCAATAATTAACTTCTTTGCGGCTCTGTTTGCCCAAATCATATATTCACAACGTGAAATCTAGAAAATAATATTACGTAACCAAAATCCGCAATATGGAAACAGAACCTGTGTAATTGTTGATAGATGATGTACACGTAACATTTTTTCAAGACAAAATACAACATTTAAAAAATGACTTGTATGTACTTGATATCTCTAATCAATCCACGGGTCCCAGCACAAAACGAAACTAAAACACATACCGTTTCGCGCTTCTTATTAGTTGCTCAAAAGTAATTTGACCGTATGAAATGCATAATATAAACCTAGAAACATATACGTGAGCAGTACTTAAGCACTGTAGTATCGGTGTTAAGACATACCTTTCAAGTACTGTAAATCAAGTTAAAAATATCTCAAGACCGATTCTGGTCATAATGAAACCATGTTTCGTGTATGTTTTCTTTTTCATCTTGAAATAACTCATTTCTAAATACCTTTTTCACTGTTAACATCTTGCAGCAACTCTGCGACAAAATATACACTCTGACAGTTCATACCAACATTAAATAAAACAAATCTTAAGATTTCTATATTTATGTCTTTATTTAGTGGTTTCATTAGTGACAAAGGCTAAATTTTCTTGGAAAAATGTCTTTTATGTGTTGCGGAAAAAACTGACTTGCTTTAACAAAATATGTTTACAAATCCTTTCACCTGGCATTTTCGTAGTTAGAAATTATGGAACGCTCTGTTAAAAGCAAGGAAGTTTTTATGTCCGTTGCAGTTCTTTTGCAACATGAATTTAATTATATCGTTATTAATTTCTTGAGATACGCGATTCCATATTATATTCCCTTTTAATCAAATTCTAAAAGTATGCTTGTTGACTCCGGTATCACGTTAGTTAAAGACTTCGAAGCTTACAATGTTTAGGGAGAAATGGAATACTGGTGTGTATTTTTTTCTTTAAAGTACCGAGACCAGCCATATACTGTATGTTTATGTTCCAAAATTAATATAGTTTATGGCCTTCACACGCGTTACAGTATGCTCCTATTCTTTTTATGCTCAGCTACTAAGATTTCCCTTCAGTGGTAAAATTAGATATGAATATTCAATACTTAAACGGGCACAGTTAAGACATTAAATATACATATACATACTGTATACAGTACAGTTTGCATACGGTAATATGTTTATGTTACGCGATTAAAAAATAAATAAAAAAAAATAAATAAATAAAAATGCACCAGCTGGATTTGAACACACAACCTGCCAGGTGGTAGTCATGCACCTAGACCAGTAAGCTACAAGACAGCTCGCGTGAACAGGCAGGCGAAACAGCCCTACAGAGCCCTGTCGCAGTACATGGATATAATCATACCGTTATTAAATTCTTGAGATACGCGATTCCATATTATATTCCCTTTTAATCAAATTCTAAAAGTATGCTTGTTGACTCCGGTATCACGTTAGTTAAAGACTTCGAAGCTTACAATGTTTAGGGAGAAATGGAATACTGGTGTGTATTTTTTTCTTTAAAGTACCAAGACCAGCTATATACTGTATGTTTATGTTCCAAAATTAATATCGTTTATGGCCTTCACACGCGTTACAGTATGCTCCTATTCTTTTTATGCTCAGCTACTAAGATTTCCCTTCAGTGGTAAAATTCAATATCTACAACGGGCACAGTAAAGACGTTTACAGTAAGTCTTTCTACGACAGACCAACGGACCACGAGTGCCCCTGTCGGTCAACCAATCACGCACCGCGGTATTTTGCGTCATCGCGCGTCACGATGCACGAAGCCGTAGCCAATTACCTCCGGTATGTGTCTGTACCGCGCACTTTGAATGGCTGCATCTGTAAGGAGATTGGAAAATATAAGAAACGTCTGAAACGTATAAGTACAGTACAGGTGGACGTAAAAGTAGTTAGATAAACAGTTTTTGTATTTTTATACAATTAGTTGCAATAGTGGAAACAATTTGGATTTTTTCGAATGTCTCGAAACCAGACATGCTGAAACGCTGTAGGTTTAGAATCGAGACTGGGGAGAATAACATCTTGTGAGAAGATCTGTTTACCTAACGATTAGATCCTGTAAATCCCTTGTAGCCTCCCTAAGTCTGTCCCAGTCCAGTGGATAAAAATGTACTGTTAATGGAGTGTTGGTTTCTCTGTTAGGGGATACTGGAGCACTACTGTCATGCTTGTTTCACTCCTCTGTTCAACAGTGTGCTATAGAGTAATGTATATGGGGAGACGGCAGGAAGCCACAGGAGTATTGGGGCAGCAAGTTTTACTTGCCGAGTACCAGATTTTAATGGGTGGTTTTATCCCAGATCTATTGGGTTGGAATATTATGCATTACAAAGAATGACTATCCAGAACAGGGTATCACGTGGCTTCAACTGACTGTGATCACTCAGTATGTTGATGGTATTCTGAGTGCTTCCCCTGACGAGGAAACCCACAAGTCTGAGTTGCTTCAGCTTTAGAGTGTCTAATATTAAGCAGTTATAATAAGGCCCTTTTGTGTCGAGCATTGTGGAATTTTAACAGGGCCAGGGTGCAATGTTTTTACGGGGTGAGCACAACTTTTAACAGATCTGCTTAAGGGGGGAGTGCAGTACAAGGACAAGATTGCCTTGGTTCCAGCAGCAAAAGCCGCCTGTAATAATTTGAAACAAGCTCTCTTACAGGTGCTGAGACTGGGGTTTCCTCAGATGGATCAACCATTCCTTTATATGTAAGTGTGGACAAAGGGTTACTGTATATGTTTATAATGTATGTATTTGTTGCATGTAGGCCACAATTCTGGATGGCTATGGAGAAATAGGATTCTCTCACAACGGCAGGGACTCCAGTTAAGAATACTGGGCTTGTCTCTGAACTGATTTGTAGTTTTACAGCTGCCGACAGAAGCAGCTTGAGTAAGGTGTAAATAATACAATAAATAAAGAATTCCAGTAACTCAAGGTAACAACCATGCAGATGCAGATGCCTGTGAATCCTCTATTGGGGAAAAGGGAGAATTCAGGTTGAGGCCTTTAATAGATGTTTTGTAGTGGTTAGAACAAATGTGTAATGAATGTGGGGTTGTATGATGATGGGATTTGGGCTGTCATACCAAGTGTATGACAAAGATGATCCCGTGGTATGGACTGACCTGCCCCTTGGATACTGATCTAGGGGCATACTACACTGGGAAGGTGTGCCAGGCTGTAATTGCCTCACTAGTGGTAAGTTGGAAGTCACATTGCCCCCATCACCCACAGTCTAAAAGACAAACTAAGTTGACATATCAACTGAAGGAACACCATGGGTAGATGCTCTATCTGCAGTCCTGTGCGGTTTGCGGGCTGGAGCAAACAGAACTGTGAGACTGAGCCCATTTGAGATCATCACAGGCAGCCAAAGAAACTCCCTGGAGGCCAAGTTTGGCTAACGCACTGATGAATTAACTAACTCTCTATTAAAGTATTGTAGGTTTGTTAACTGAAGCGGTGCACAGGGCTCGTGAACAGGTGCCGGACGCTTGGGGACCTCCAGTAGAGGGGAAACACGACTGGATACCTGGCGAGTGGGTGTAGGTGAAGAAGAGATACCCTGCCAGACGTTGCAATCCTGCTGGGAGGGACCATATCAAGTGCCACCAACTACTGACTGTGCCATCTGAGTGACAGGATGAGATCGCTGGATCCGCGTATCGCACTTTCACCGACCCACGGCACCAGAGACTGAGTGAACAGAAAGAAGGATGTTGTTACCGTTTCTGTGTCTGATGTTTCCTAAGACCAACAGTGTGCTTGTTAGGCCTGAGGAGCATTACTGGGGATATGGTATCAATACATTCCGGGTGTTGGCATATCTATAAGCCAAAAAATTATAATCGGAGTTGGGTCAGTTTGCTGTTCCAAGATCCTGACGATAGATCTCCACATGGCTGAGGTCTGCGTTTGGGTCCTGGAGTAGGACTTTATGTATTTGTAGGATTAGGGTTGTTTTATATGTATAATTGTAACTATCACTTGTACAAAAACATCAATAACATCTTGTTGTAACTGTGGAACACACAATGTGATGGTAATGCATGCCTGTACATCTAAAAAGGAAAGATCTGCCCTGACATTGTATGTGTAAAAATAGGCAGTCCTGACGTATGCCATATTTTATAAGGGGGGAATGAAGTAAGAGATAAGATGTAAAAAGGGTTAACTTAAGTCAGTTCTGCCTGAAAATTAGACTTCTAAGCAACAGGGGTTTATGGCAGGAAAGGGGGTTAACTGATAAGGATGCGAACAAGGAACCCCCTGGGGGCATAATCTTAAACTGACCATTTGGCCAGGGCCTCTTAACTGGCCAAATACCATGACCCCCCCCCTTACCATAACATTGAATGACGTCTGAAGCAGCAAGCAAGGACTATATAACCTAAAAGTTTGTACCGGCACATCGAACAATACTTCGGTTTTGTTGTTTCTTGCGGGAAACAAGACGTCGGCTTTATTGTTCCTTGCATGCAATAAACTCATCTGTTTTACTTCATCTTGGGATCAAGAACCTTATTCCTTCTGTTACAACAGTACCAAACGCACGTTTCTTCTGTAACCGGAGCCGATCATTTGCAATTGGGCTGTGCCGACAGACCAGGACGAGCTCTGTCGGCTCAAAAGCAGCGCAGGACCTGCAAGTACAACAGAAAGATTAGCATCCAGCGGGGGCCTCTTAGTGAGCCCAAGATCTCATCAAGAATTGGCTCCAGCAACAGGGCTGGGCGCATTGTTCGATTCTCCGACCACTCTCGGTGTAAACAAGTCCCTCCTGGTCTCTGCTTGAATTGCACTTTCCTGCGTTTGCTTTGGTGTAACTGGCTTCCCCTGCATGGGCGAATGTGAAGAAGATCCTTAGTAAGTCATTGAAGAAACCCGAGAAGAGTTCAGAGTGGCCTCTGTCGTTCATCAACGATCCAGTTAGGCAGTACTCCTCTGTAAAGCGCTGTTCGTTCACATCGATTGGCTTTTTTTTGCCTTCATTCGTGCAAGTAGTGAAAGCAGACGCCCCTGTTTTGCCGTGACCCGGATTCGAACCAGGGTTGTTGCGGCCACAACGCAAAGTACTGACCACTATACGATCACAGCAAGTTACCAATACACACATGGCAGGGCGGAAAAGGCTGTGCTCTCTTCGTGTGACATAATTCGGAAAAGTCCTGACGTTGCATTTCAACTGAGCCCCAGTATACATCGAACCTTCGACACTCTGAGTGACAACTCTCTTGCGTGTTTTCTCATATTTATGTAGTTTGCTTGCATGATGCCCGGAACAGCGGGGTTGTGCGTTCCCATATGGTCTAGCGGTTAGGATTCCTGGTTTTCACCCTGGTTTTACCTTCTGCTTTCCAAAAGATCAGCACCGTGTACGAAGGAGCCGCATTAAAACTACTTGAACGTGCAAAACGTGCGAGTAGAGGGGGCGCTTGTTTCCAGCTGAAACTTCTCGCGTGTGAGACGAGCTGATCATCGCTGCAGGAGGTGGGAGGGTTACTGTGGTAGACAGGGCTGACCTTCGGCTATAGGACTTATACTCTCCGAGATGATATTTGCACCTTCTGGAGAGGCGATTTTCTCTACTTCAGTAGCCCGATTTCGTCGATTGCGTGGAGAGGGCTGTAGAATGTGGCGCCGCCTTTCCTGCTCCGTCCATGACAGGCGTGCTGGTCTCTGGAGAGAGAGCACGGTCCATCAGCGCACTCCAATAAAAGCACTGGAAGCAGCTGAATCGCATTGGCGAAGCTCAGCACTGGGCCGCTGGGCACATCTTACCACCGTTTCCGTAGTGTAGTGGTTATCACGTTCGTCTCACATGAGAAAGGTCCCCGGTTCGAAACCGGCGGGAAAAACAACAGACTTCTTTTGTCTCCACGCATAAAAGGGGATTGGGGATTCGCCTAGCGCTGTGATCGAACAGACCCACTCACCTCTTAGTGTGGCGGGATCTGCACAGTGCATGTCGCAGCGCTTCCTGCTTTCACTTCAATGTGCTTCCTGATGTCGAGACGTGTGCCGTGTGGAGGCTCTGAAAGCGAGAGCAATGAAAAGGTTTACGACGCTGTGAAAGAAAACAGAGAAGTGAAAGGCAGTCCTTTCTCTAAGGAGGTAAAAGAAAAGCTACTACCCGTCGGGGAATCAAACCCCAGTCTCCCGCGTGACAGGCGGGGATACTTGCCACTGAAGAAAGATGTGAAGACGGGGGTTTGAATTTAATCCTTTCTGTATGAGGTTTAGACTTCTAAGTCACAAGCTGGGGTTTATGGTAGGAAAGGGGGTTAACTGATAAGGATTCCAGATGCAAGCTAGGAACCCCCCTGTGTGTAATCTTAAACTGACTATTTGGCCAGGACCTCGTAAACTGGCCAAATACCATGATTCCCCCTCTTTACCATCAGACCGAGTGACGTCAGAAACGGAGAAGAAGATACTATATAACCCAAAAGTTTGTACCGGTACGGGGAACAATACTTCGGTTTTGATGTTTCTTGCGGGAAACAAGACTTCGGCTTTATTGTTCCTTGCATGCAATAAACTCATCTGTTTTACTTCATCTCAGGATCAAGAACCTTATTCCTTCTTTTACAACACTTTCATTGATCTGGTAAGAGTCATTTTCCTGGTCAGTAATAAAATAGTGAAAATGACAGTAGAATCTTGCACAACAATGTATCAAGCTGAGATTTTTTTTCTCTCTAGCAATGATTTAGAATGACATTTTAGAGCACTACAGCTGTGAGCTTTTGAAAGGAAGTACATTGTGTTTCCACAACATACTTATACAAATAATGTTTCCATGGTGATGGAACTGTAGAAATAATGTGCAGGTCAGAGATCAGTGTCTTCACATCCCCTCTCCAGGGAGAAAATCCTGCTGCAGTGGTGTTGCGGTAGAGGGAGGGGATAGAAAAGAGGTGCGCAGTGCCCAGGGAGCTGTTATCAGCAGGGAAGCAGAAGTGCCAGATAAGAATTTGACCTCCACCTAAATTTATGTCTGAATAACATTATATACAGATGCAGCTTCTCAGAACACATGGTATTTCTTCTAGATATGGTAAAAGTTGTGCCGTGCCTTATGCATTTCACTGGCCAAAGACAATCAATAGGTTGCACTTAGATGTTATTAAAACGATTACTTCATTCAATCTGTTTCTCTAATGTGCATGTTTAAATCCATTTAATATTGAATATTAATATGACATTTTACAACTAAGGCTAAATTTTGGTAGCTAAAAATAAAAACAGAAGTACTGTATAGCACAATTGTGTTTTGATTTGAACCATTGTTTGCATCTCAATAATCCATTCGTCCTCGAAAGAAGCAAAGACAGAAATGTTTTGAGTCTCACAAAGATCCTGTTCTCAAACCAAAAGAAAGGTTTAATGTGATCCCGCTAGAAAAAAAGTCAAATTCCATCTGAAATGATGTCCCCTCAAACATTTTGTAATATCTCTGGAAGTTTGTACAGTAGAAGCCTGGTTAAATGCTTAAATTCAAACTAAACAAGACTATTGGAATGAGATTTGATGTCGAACTGGGATTGAAATAAATCGGAACACTGCACTTCATTGTGCTTTCTGTATGACAAAAGTTGTGCTCTCTGTGTTTTTGATAACTCAGCTGTTAGAGTGGAAGACCGTAGTAGAAACAGCTGGGAATGCTCAGGCCTCTGGTTTGAATCTGGCTGGAAGAAAGGTGCTTTTTATGTTCTTTAATCAAAAAGTGAAAATAGCAAATTTGTCATTCACTTAAACATTCATCAAAAGCTGAGTGAAGCACAGCCTCTTGTTCTGAATTCTCATCACGTCTAGTTTTGACCTTTAAAATGTCGACTGCTCACTCTTCCTAACACAAAGAGCTGCAGGTAACAGTACCTATCGGGAGTTTAGTTCAGTGGTAGAGCACATGCCTCGCATCACTGTAACGTGTGCAGCCCTTTCTATAGACTGGATGAGTCTCCTGTTCCATCTCCAATTCTTTCTGCACATATCGCCTGTTTCACCACCGTTATCATTAGACTATGGCCCCTAATATGAGAATACTGTTCCAAAAGACTGTCTTAAATAGTAACGCTGAAAAGGGTAATGATAACAGTTTTTTTTATTAAGGTAACCTTACATTTGCTTGTATAGTATAATTTATTATCTGTACCCGCAAATCCCCAATATTACTGCTGTCTCCTGAGAAACACAAGTGTAGAGTCAAATCATATGAAATAATACAACAAATCTATTCAATTAACACCCAGATGTGACAGAACACTTTTAAGACTTATACCCCTTTAAATAAGTATTTCCTTAATTTTAGTTCTCTTCCCTCCATGGGATACCTGAAAATTCACTATAGCATAATAAAGGCTGTGCATGCATTACCTGTAATACAGCTACTAATAAAGATAACATTAAAGTTGATTATTAAGAAATTACGCTTTTATTAATAAAATATGTTTTGATAAAAGAAGTCTTCATAGAACCTAGGTAAATCCCTGTAGTAGTCTAACAACTCCAAAAAAGAAAAAAAAAACAGAACAACTTCAAAACAAAGAGAAAAAGAACATTAAAAACAAATCTGGGGAACAACAAAAACACAGAATCTAATGCGAGAGCTTTTCAAGTCTTCAGTACTCCATCGTGCTCCTCTCGTATCAGTAGACCTCTCTCATATATTTGTGTATTGGTCAGCTGGAGGTCCATTGCTGATGGTAATTTAAGTAGGGAGCTGTGTCACCATGTGTGGACTACATAGGAACAAGTAAAATTTTATTCCATGCTGAAAAGAGAAGCAAACAACGTTTGAGCTTTGGAGCCTTCTTTAGGTCTGACAAGGAACAAACCTTTACTTGTTCCTTTGATGTTAATTTAGACCTGATCTCCAGCAAATACTTAACAGGACCTAAACTGGTCAGTTAGTTTAAATAGTTGAAGATACAGGCCACACTGCTCCAGGTGAGGCTTGAACTCAATCTCAGCATGAGTTCAATCACACCACTGGAGCTGCAGAAGTCTCTTTTTACACAGACTAATGCAATTGGAATTTGTCACGAAACAAATGAGAACTGCAGCTGTGCACTTGAGACAGGATGCCACCGTATTAATTTTAACACTCCAGTCAAATAAGCAGACATGTCACTATTGCTAAATCGTTACAAAAGACGCCAACTAATGACCAGTTTTATTTTTAACACAACTTTACTGAAAGTTAAACTTATAAAATTACCTGAGCAAATAAATACAACAATTATGACCTTCTCAGCATTTTTTTAAATTAATAAATTTATTTATCCACGGTGTGCCTTGTGCTTACTTTTCAGAACTTTGATTTTCTCTCTCTCCTGTGTCAGTAGGAACTTACATTTCAAATTAAGTTCTTTAATCAGTTCCAATATCTTCCTTTCAAAGTAGGGAGGAGCAAGCTGGCGTGTTGTTTTGCCTGTGGGTATTCTTTATGACTATATCTTCTGACACCTGTGCACAATCCTACAACATTACAAGAGAAGCGCTATAACAGGAGTCATAAAAGTGCAAGAGGCCACATTGAACAATAATTCGGAATTGTAAAACAACTAACGCTTTGCTTGGCTGTCATTTGGTTTGTATACCAGTCCATCAAGAGCCAGCACCATCATCATCAGGTCATGTGCAGTCCTACACAACCTTGCGATTGACTGGAATGAGCTAAATTTTCCATCTCTATGGCATGCAGCACACTCTGGCTGTTTCAACACAGTCATTATTGGACCACAGTGCACTGTCTCTTCTGTCCTGTGGCTATCATAATCACTTTTAAGAAGCCAAGTTTTTTTCTTTAACATGTGCTTGGGTGCCACCCATTTCCTTATTATCCCTGCTTTCCACTGATAACCACAAATACAGAGACCCATCATAATAAAATACTTAGCAAATCTATTCAGTTGACTCCCAAATTTTATAGAACATATTAAAGGCTCCCACTCCATTTATATAACCATTTGCTCTGTTCTGTTCTCTTCACTTCCTAGCATATCTTAAAACTCACAGCTACTAGTAATGATTGACATTAAACATAAATAGTAAATGACACTTCTGTAAATACACACATTAATAAACTTCATTATTAATAAATATGGTATGAGTGTAAAGCAATTTTAATTAATATTCCAATACATTTCCAAGCAACGGATTATTTCCACTATATTTGGGAGCCTTCTAATGCAATCCTGCGTTACACCGAGTACGGTACTAAGCCATATGAAGACATAGTTTAAATTAGTCCGCTACTTTAGTTACTCTGGAGTGCTGCAGTTGTTACTTTGTGTTCATTGCAATTGAGAACAGGTTAAGTTCGGCACTGCGGACTAAGCACAGCAGCAAAGTTCGTTGCAATTGGACTTAAGGTGGAGCACAAGTTTAGATGGCATCTGCATTCTAAGCACGGGTTGAACTCCTGTTAGTATGCTACTTTCAGTTCGATGCAATTGACCCATAGAGTTTGCCCTAATAAGGTCTGAATGAAGCTTAGGCAGAGCCAACCCATTGCTTTTGTAACTTCCATTAATCTCTACCCATCTTCCCTCGCTCACTTTTGATCTTTCTAAGACAAGCATTTAACTGGAGTTCAGCCCAATGATACTGCTGAGAACCAGAGAAAAAAAAATATATATTGTAACGCCCTCACCTGGTGGTTAGGAGGAAGCGCCCCTAGGAGCTCATAGTACAGCTTGGCATGCTGGGAGTTGTAGCCAGGGAGAGTCTGAGGGTCAGCACGGTGACCAGCGGCTGACCCTACCTGTGTAAATAATGTCCTAGTAGTTCTAGTGCCCTGTGTAGTCTTATAAGTGTATAGCGTGTTGTTAAGTAATTACCACCCTAAAGATGTGTATGTGTTCCGTCAGTCTTCTCATGTGCGTGTATATGCTGTGTTTGGTTTTGTGGTTGTTAAAGAATAAAGCTGTTGCTTGGTTTGTTAATCGCGTCTCCACTGGTCCTTTGTTCTGAGAAAAACCTGTAAACGCTACATTGGTGTCAGAAGCGGGCAGGATGGACAAATCTTGGCAGACATTAGCCGATTCTGTATGGGCAGCGCACATAGGGAGCCTGAGCAACTCCTGGGTGCGACAGGTGGCCACAGCCCTTACCAGGGCTATCCAGTAGTGGTCCTGCCGGTAGAATTGGGGCGACTGCCTGCTACTCCCGCCCAGTGGATGCCCCAAAGAGAAGATACCCTCCCTGCCGGAGCTGACCAGCGATTCCCACACCGACGGAGGAGTCCAGCAAGGGGGAAGAGAAGCCAGCCCGTGCAGCAACCCCCGCGGAACAGCCCCGCACGCTGTTTTGCGACCGCAGCGGGAAGAGACGACACCGAGCCCGGTTCTGCTGGGCACCCAAACCTCGCACTCCGCGATCAGTGTCGGGAAACGGGAACGGGTCGACTCAGCGCGGGGACGGCCGCCCTTGAACACCTCAACCCCCTCTCCGGAGAGCGCTGTGAAGACCGGCACCCCTCACACCACTGTGGGGCGAGTCGGCTATAGCCTGTACCTCCAGTGCCGAATCGAATCGAGGAACAACCCTGCCTGGCCCTACTGAAGGCTAAGGACTGTGATGGGACAGCTCGCCGCAGTGCGGGGGAAACAGGAGCTTGCCTTTCGTCTAGGTGCAGCGATGGTGCGCCACCCCTGCTACCTCGCACCCATCCAGGAGGACTGCATTCTGGGGCTGGACCTACTGCAGCGAGTGGGGGCCAGTTTGGACTTGGGCCGGCAGGAGTTGGTGTGGCAGGGGGAGCAACTTCACCTGGTGGAGGGCAGGCCCGGCGAAGGCCGAGGGACGCGGGCTTGCCGGAGCCGGGGGAAAAAGAGTCAGTGGCGGCGGCGGCAGACCGGGCCTGTGAGCCGGGGAGCGAGCGTGCCGGATCCTGCCCCCGAGTCGGCTGGGGGGCCAGACAAGGCGGCAGCGGTTGCGTGGAGGCGAGGCGCGGCGTTGAGGACCTCTACCAACACGACATCGAGACTGGTGACCCTCTGCCATCCGCATCCCACCTGGACGCATGGCTCACGCCAAGCGGACCGCCGCCGAGGAAAAGATCCTGGAGATGGCCGCAGCAGGAGTGATTAAGCCCTCCGCGAGCCCTCGGCGCCAGCTGTACTGGTCCAAAAAAAAGAAGGCTCGTGGAGGTTCTGCGTAAACTACCGCAAGCTGAACGAGGTCACCTGGAACGATTCCTACCCCCTGACGAGGATAGACGATGCCAAGGACTACATCACCGGGTCGACCTGGTTCAGCTCCCTTGACCTCTGCTGTGGCTACTGGCAGGTACCACTCGCTCGAAGCCTCTGGCAGTTTACTGCCTTTGGCCTGTGCAATGCCCCGGCGACTTTCAAGAGGCTGATGGAGAGGGTGCTGGCATCGGTCCCGTGGAACCAGTGTATGCTGTATCTGCTGCGCAGCTTTCTGGGGTTGGCTTCGTATTACCGGAGGTTTGTCCGGGACTTTGCCAGCATCGCTCCCCCGCTGCACCGCCTCACCGACAAGGGCCGCCGTTTCGACTTGAACTCGGGCAGCGAGACGGCTTTCAGCCGGTTACGTGAAGCTCTGGTGGGGGTCCCCGTGCTGGCCTACCCCGATCCGTGGTTACCGTATATCCTGGATACGGACGCGAGTGTCTCAGAGTTGGACACAGTGTTGGCGCAGGAGGGGCCAGATGGGGAGCGGGTAGTTGCCTACTACAGTCGGGTTTTGAATAAGGCTGAACGGAACTACTGCGTGACCCGTCGTGAGCTGCTGGCGGCGATGGTGGCGGTCCGCCACTTCAGGCCGTGCCTGTTCAGGGCCCGATTCCGGTTGAGGACCGACCATGTGTCCCTCACCTGGCTGCTCCACTTTAAGGAGCCAGAGGGGCAGATGGTGTGATAGATGGAGGTCCTGCACGAGGGCTGTGCTCCGAGTGGTGCACGGCCAGAAGGGCTTGGGGCATTTCGGCTGTAAAAAAAACTTCTTATTGGGTCTTATTGGGGTTCTTGCCACCGGGACATGGAGCGGTATTGCCGAACGTGTGCGGTGCGCGTGGCCCAGAAGGAGCCCCCCTCCAACAACACCAGGTGGGGACTCCTATGGAGCAGGTGGTGGTTGACGTTTTGGGCCAGTTTCCACGCACTGAGGCTGGAAACTGCTATGTCCTGGTGGTGGTGGACTATTTTACAAAATGGCCGGGGGCCTATGCCCTCCCGGACCATAGTGCCCCCACCGTGGCCGATGCACTGCTGGAGGGGATGTTTGCCAGGCTAGGGGTGCCGGAGGAGTTACACAGTGACCAGGGGCGTAACTTCGAATCCCAGGTCTTCGCCAGAGTGTGCCAGCGCCTGGGGATCTCTAAGACGCGGACCACCCCGCTGGATCCCCAGAACGACAGGTTGGTGGACCGGTTCAATCGGACTTTAATTGGTTTGAAGAGTTCTGCTGTGTTTTTGTGGTTAAGGCGATGGACTTGAAGTCCATCGGGGTCTCCCCGCGCAGGTTCAAGTCCTGCCGACTACGACAATCTCCTTATGTCATCGTGTGCCTGCATAAAAATGGAAATGCACTGCTCTACTTTTAAAGCGCAAAATTGCTTGAAACCGCTGCCTTGGAAACAAATTCTTCAGCGTCCACGAATGACATTTCGCAGCTGAAAGCAGATAAGGATGCTTTTAGTGTTCGTGTGTCTTGTGCCCTACTTCCAGCCCTTGAAAACCTAATTAGTAAAGCTGAAAGAACCGACTCCATGGGTGTTGGTCGTGCACAAGGAGGAGCTGTGACAATAGCAGAGCAGGAGTGAGGATGGCGCAGATGGAAACTCGTTTTCATGCGCTCCTCTGGAAGGAATGAAAATAAAAGTTGAAACCCAAAACAGTAGTAGCCATAAGAGTAAATGCCTCCTAACAGCTAGCAAGCGCTCCTAGTTAGTGTCATGGTGTGTATCCCTGCCTGTCATGCGGGAAACTGGGGTTTGATTACCGACGGGGAAACAGGTAGCTTTTTTACAATCAGATTCCAATCTCTAATGCTGTGTGTGAGAGTTTGCGTAACTTTCCTTTTCTCACATTTTCTGACGACTATTCCAAATGGGCGCCCTGTCAACTCCTAATACTTTTCAAAAACATGCCTGCATGTTTGATTATTTTTATTTTTAAAAAGTTCAATATTGATCATAACTAAAGAAATTAATGATCACGAACCAAAAAAAGGGCTGAAGATGCGAGTCACTCTTGAATTAGAGCTGGGTGACACGGGCTTCTGTTCTGATATGGTTGTACGAGAAGCAAGAGGAATCTCTTCTCTCCTATGGAGCATGAGCTGAATCAGGAGTGAGACATTTCGCGTGTTCGTGCATATGTCAACGCATTAACCTACATCGTAAAACTAAAACTAAATTAAAAACTAACGTTAAGTTATCAGAGACATTAAATTATATACAAACAAGAGACAGGCAAAGTAATAATTCTACATTAAGTGTCCTAACTAATTGAAATGACCAAACTAATTGAAATGGTCTGATTCAGAGCCTGTGCAGTTTGTGTGGAATGACACCAGTACTGAACCCTCAGCACCGTACTGAGCACAAGTTGAGCTGCTCTCCATCTTTGCTACCCACGGGATTTCATTCCAATGGAGCTCAGAGAAGGAGCTGATCTCCAGACAGTAGTGTTAAGTTGTCTGCAGCCTCATGCGAATTTCGACAATTTACCCAAAGTGTTTTCTATAGCTTTAAGGTGCAGTTAATTTATATAAAGGAAGGTAAATCGTTTTAACGCAACAAAAGCCAGGCAGGAGTCAAACATACATTTTCCTGATCTGAAGTCAGTTGCGTTATCCATTATGCCATTGGTCTTACATCGCTCAATTGCACCATAGTGACCTCAGTGCCACTAATAGTAATACATACTGTATTTCTGATTGAGCGCTGAGTGCAAAGGTTGAATAAGCTTTGCTCCTGCCATCGATTCTGCGTGAAAAAACACAGCATTAAAGTTTCACAGACAAATGCAGCATTCCGACAAAACCAATTTTAAAAACAACTACGGCACACTACAATTCGCACTGACTCTGAAAAGTGATCACGGCAGATGTTGTTCCCTGCATAACGCTGAAGGGACCAAAGAGCATTGCTGTCGGGAAGACAAAATGAGGCTTTTTTCTGCCTTGATGTTAAGCTAACAAAGACTATCTTGAAACACCTAATTCAGTCTCTCAACAGACTGTCAAGCAAAGTTTTTACCCATTGAGCTCGCAATAGAAGGATGGTCTTAACCCACAAACACTTAGCAGCAGCGAAATTCAAACCTACCCCTGCGAAGAAATTGGAGCACAAACCCAGCACCTTAGACCACCCAGCCACACTCCCAACACCTTACTTTTTTCAGAGGACGCCGGGTTCAGCTCTTGGTGTCCGACGCTTGAAAACGACAGCACCTTCGTTTTCCGAGATGTTTCCTATCACTTCTTTGTCAGCTCTGAATATAGTTCTTCTTTGGAGCAGGCTTCAGACCTTTTATTTAATGTATAAAGGAGGGCGCATTCCTAAACGTGTAATTCCTGTTTTAGAAATGTTTTGGGCGGTGTGTTTTATATAGTATTCTGATTATATTCAAAATAACAGTATTCTGATTGTATTCTGTAGACCTGTGTAGCAATCGTACTGGATGTGACATGGATTCTGAAATGTTTCTTGAAAAGGTATTTAGGGTTGCTTGAATCTATAACAAAAAAAGTGACCCGAAACTTCCTACAGATGCAGCCATTCAAAATGGGTGGGGTATTTCACGGTATAAATTTTGAGCTTTTAAATTTAAACTGTGTATTACAGCATGTTAATCATCAGTCATTAAAAATTTGGTATATTTTATGAAAGCAAGATTGCTCAGTTGGACAAAAGTACACAACCTACCTTTATCAGAAATATTTATGCATCAAAGCCTTTACCGAAGATATTACTAATAGTATTAATAATGAATGACTCAAAGTATAATTTCTTTACCAAATTTGTACAAGCACTTGGAATCTGTCCAAGCCCTACTTTGTCAGGCATTCTCTTTTACTGCAACGGACATAAAAACTCCCTTGCTTTTAACAGGGCGTTTCATAATTTCTAACTACGAAAATTATTTAAACTGCGACACTTATCATTCAACCAGAGCTCAAAATATTTAATAATGTAACATGCCACTGCATGAACAAGGTTATACTGCTATTTCCTTAGATACGCGATTAAAAAATAATTTTTATTAAATTTTTAATAAAATGTTTTTGTTCACTCATAATCTGACAATTTCAGGAAGACTAAGGAAGGACTAAGGGAATTGTCATCTGTTGTGAAAGCTCTGTGAGCTCTGTGACTTTGAGACCACTTGTTATCCCAGGTTGTTTGAATTGCCACAATTCAAATAGAGAAAAAGAGCTGACTGACAAGATTTAAGATGTGGCTGTCAATGTTGGATTAAAAAAAACACATTGCCCGACATTAGTTGCATTGCTTGAAAAATAATTTTATTTCGAGAGACTGGATAAGTAATTCAAGTGTTTTTTTTAACTTCCTGAAAAACAAATAATAATTTAACTATATGTGCAAATGTTTTATGATATGTCGCTGTTGTGAATGTCTGTGGAGTGTATCTTATTTGCCTGTCTGTCCTGGCTGTGCTCTCTCTCTTGCTCGCCCTCCCCTTCTCTCTCTCTCTCAATTCAAGGTGCTTTATTAATAATAATAATAATAATAATAGCTTACACTTATATAGCGCTTTTCTGGACACTCCACTCAAAGCGCTTTACAGGTAATGGGGACTCCCCTCCACCACCACCAATGTGCAGCATCCACCTGGATGATGCGACGGCAGCCATAGTGCGCCAGAACGCTCACCACACATCAGCTATCAGTGGGGAGGAGAGCAGAGTAATGTAGCCAATTCATAGAGGGGGATTATTAGGAGGCCATGATTAGTAAGGGCCAATTGGAAATTTGGCCAGGACACCGGGGTTACACCCCTACTCTTTTCGAGAAGCGCCCTGGGATTTTTAATGACCACAGAGAGTCAGGACCTCGGTATTAGCATGACAGATTGGTACAATCAGTGTTGGGTATTTACTTTGCTTTGAGATGCCACTTTTAAAGGTGATATATAAAATCAAGGCTTTAACTTGCTTTAACTACGCAAGTCTGAGTTCTCGTGTCTGTCCTATCCGAACCCGAAAGTATTACAATATGTATCTTTATAGCAGGTGGTGTACAACTTTTTAGTATAGATTACACTTTTCTAAAATGTATTTAAAAAAAAAATGATTACAATCTAATCTTTCCATGTTTGATCCCAGGATCCCAAGAAAAATAAATCTAAACGGGGAGAATGCTATGCTGAAAGTTTATTAAGATACTTAGAAGACAAAGATATCAATTTATGTTGCATTTGTCTGATTGTGAATCAAAAAACACATATATTTAAACCTGCGTTTGCGATTTAAATCAAAACGCGATTTAAATCAATATAAATGTTTATATTGTAACACATAGGTGACTATTCATTGTTATTAAAATGACTTAAATTCGATCATGTTGTGATATTTAGAAATATAAATTTGTTTGGTGCGAGTGAGGTTTTATTTAATCTCTGACCCAGGGAAATGTTTTATTTTTTCAAAGAAATGTTTGTTGAAAAAAAAGTCATGACTCCAGCAGGATTCAAACACACAGCATGTGAGGTAGGAGTCAGGAGCCTAACCCACAGTGCCACCGGCAAGGTCACATGCAGAGTGCTGAAAAAGCACTACAGAAACATTATCAACAGACAATGTACAGCATGTACTATTCTTGTGTTGCGGTACATGAATATAATTATATCGTTATTAATTTCTTTAGATACGCAATTCCATATTATATTCCCTTTTAATCAAATTCTAAAAGTATGCTTGTTGACTCCAGTATCACATTAGTTAAAGACTTCGAAGCTTAAAATGTTTAGGGAGAAATGGAATACTGGTGTGTATTTTTTATTTAAAGTACAGAGACCAGCCATATACTGTATGTTTATGTTCCAAAATTAATATCGTTTATGGCCTTCACACGCGTTACAGTATGCTCCTATTCTTTTTATGCTCAGGTACTAAGATTTCCCTTCAGTGGTAAAATTCCATATGAATATTCAATGCTAAAATGGGCACAGTAAAGACATTTACTGTAAATCTTTCTACGACCGACCAACGGACTACGAGTGCCCCTGTCGGTCAACCAATCACGTACCGCGGTATTTTGCGTCATCGCGAGTCACAATGCGTGACGCCGTAGCCAATTACCTCCGGTACGTGTCTGTACCGCGCACTTTGAATGGCTGCATCTGTACCTTCCAATCACTGATGTCGCTCTCCCTAAACCTTAACGTGATGTTTTGCAGATGTGCAGTGTGCCTTTACTCCTGTATTAAAAACAACCTCTGTTGTCGGGCGGAGTTGAAGGAGAACTAACTGCACAGAAAAAGTATGTAACGATAAAATGTTTCTACACTTCAGAATGTCCCTTTAAATCCCTGCTCACACACGTCGGTGTGGGGAGCGGGCAGGTAGAGAGCTTTTCCAGAAACTCATGATGTTTCTCATGGGGTGTTACCTGCAGTAGTATCTCTCTCCACGCCTTTGGAAAGAAAAGAGTGGCTCCAGTGCAGGGTAAGGTCAGAACAGCTGGTCTGATTGTCTTAGAAAACAAGAAACTAAAATCAACAGGGAAATTGAACAATACAGAAATCAGCACAGTATACAATAGGAAGCAAGCAAACAAAATGCTCAGCAAAAATCGTAGTTGAGTAAATTGGTGTAAAAAAAAATATTTGTAAGCAAAGGAGAGCCGGTGCTGCGTGTGAAACACATCAATAGTTCAGCATTTCTGAAACGTTTAATTGAATTGAAGAAATCCTCTCCTTAAACTTCAAAAAAGGATTATCTGTGGAGCCAGCAGGCGTAACACTGCAGTTGCCCGTTTCTCACAGGTGTTTGAAGTTGTGGATAACATTTAGTTAAACCTAATAACTGGTTGGGCCACCCTTAGAAGCAACAACTGCAATCAAGCGTTTGCGATAACTGGCAATGAGTCTTTTACAAAGCTGTGGAGGAATTTTGGCCCACTCATCTTTGCAGAATTGTTGTAATTCAGCCACATTGGAGGGTTTTCGAGCCTTAACCGCTTTTTTAAGGTCATGCCACAACATCTCAATCGGATTCAGGTCAGGACTTTGACTAGGCCACTCCAAAGTCTTCATTTTGTTTTTCTTAAGCCATTCAGAGGTGGACTTGCTGGTGTGTTTTGAACTTGAACTTGAACTTTATTGCCATATGTAACCGGTACTGGTACAATGGAATTCTTACTTACAGAAAGTCTCTTGATTGTAAAACAAGTGTAAAAAACAAGACAAAGTGCAAACAGTGCATCAAGGCAATGTACAAACAAACAATAGACAACGTGCAAGTAAACATGTAGATAGTTTGAATGTAAACAATACAGACGTGTAAACAATGACTGGAGATGTGCAATAGATAAGAAATCATAAAGAGGTAGATGGTGATGGTGTAGGTGTGGTCCGAGGGGGATGGCTAAATGTGTTCGCCAGTCTCACTGCTTGAGGATAGAAGGTATTGAAGAATCTAGTGGTAAGTGTCCGTATGCTCTTATATCTCTTGCCTGAGGGCAGTGGGGTGAAGAGCTCATGCCCGGGGTGGTGACTGTCCTCTGTGATGGCCAGAATTCTACCATGGCAGCGGTCCTCATAGAGCTGTTTAATCTCGGTGAGACCGCAGCCGATGATCTTCTGGGCCATATTGACCATTCTCTGTAGTGCCTTTCTTTCTCGCGAAGAGGTGTTACCATACCACACAGTGATCCCGTTGGTGAGGACGCTCTCGATGGTGCAGCGGTAGAAGTTCACGAAATAAAGGTGCTGCTGAGCCTTCTTCATGATAGAGTCAGTGTTCACAGTCCAGGTTAGATCTTTAATATGAATTCCCAAAAACCTAAAGCTGGTGACTGTTTCCACTTCCGTTCCATCAATACTGAGTGGGCTGTGAGGGTATGGCCTGTGTCTCCGAAAATCCACTATTAGCTCTTTCATTTTCTTTATGTTCAAGTCCAGGTTATTGCTATGACACCACCTAAGCAGCTGTACAACTTCATCCCTGTAAGTAGACTTGTCATCATCACTGATCAGTCCTATTATAGTGGTGTCATCGGCAAACTTAATGATGCGGTTGTTGCTGTGTCTTGCTGTGCAGTCGTGAGTAAATAGGGAGTACAACCTTGGACTCAGACAGCAGCCTTTTGGGGTTCCAGTGCTCAGGGTGAGTGGTGTTGATGTTTTATTGCCTATCCGCACCACCTGTGGTCTCTCGATAAGAAAGTCCAGCAGCCAGTTGCAGACAGAGTTGCACAGACCTAATCCCCTGAGCTTTGTCACCAGTTGACTGGGTATGATGGAACTGAATGCTAAACTGTAGTCCACAAACAGCATTCTCACATACGAGTTCTTAGTGTCCAGTTGTTCCAAGGTTGTATGCAAAGCCAGGGAAACAGCATCATCCACTGATCTGTTGTTCTGGTAGGCGAACTGCAAGGGGTCCAGGGACTCTGTGATGGAGGAGTTGATGTGTGACAACACCAGCTTCTCCAGGCATTTCATCACCACAGATGTTAATGCTACTGGGCAGTAATCATTCAGGCATGTCACTTTTATCTTTTTGGGGGTTGGAACAATAGTGTTTTTTTTAAAGCAGATGGGGACCATGGACTGTGACAGGGAGGAGTTAAAGATGTCCGTAAACACTGTGGTCAGCTGGGCTGCACATGTCCTCAGGACGTGAGGTGGTATCCCATCAGGCCCTGCAGCCTTACGGATTTTCACCCTGCTCAGAGTCTTCTGCACGTCCTGCTCTGAGAGTTTCAGAACAAACTCGCCCTGCACACTTGCTGTCTTCTCAGCATTGCCCGTGTTCAGAGCATCAAAGCGGGCATAGAATTTGCCCACTTTGGATCATTGTCTTGCTGCAGAACCCAAGTGCACTTCAGCTTGAGGTCACGAACAGATGGCCGGACATTCTCCTTCAGGATTTTTTGGTAGACAGCAGAATTCATGGTTCCATTTACCACAGCAAGTCTTCCAGGTCCTGAAGCAGCAAAACAGCCCCAGACCATCACACTACCACCACCATATTTTACTGTTGGTATGATGTTCCTTTTCTGAAATGCTGTGTTACTTTTACGCCAGATGTAATGGGACACACCTTCCAAAAAGTTCAACTTTTGTCTTGTCAGTCCACAGAGTATTTTCCCAAAAGTCTTGGGGGTCATCAAGATGTTTTCTGGCTCATCAGTGGTTTTCGTCTTGGAATTCTGCCATGCAGGCCATTTTTGCCCAGTCTCTTTCTTATAGTGGAGTCATGAACACTGATCTTAACTGAGGCAAGTGAAGCCTGCAGTTCTTTGGATGTTGTTGTGGGGTTTTTTGTGACCTCTTGGATGAGTCGTCGCTGTGCTCTTGGGGTAATTTTGGTCTTTAGAAATGGCTTTATAAACTTTTCCAGACTGATAAATCTCAATCACTTTTTCACACAGGGCCATGTAGGTTTGGATTTTTTTTTCCCCTTAATAATAAAAACCTTCATTTAAAAACTGCATTTTGTGTTTACTTGTGTTATCTTTGTCTAATATTTCAATTTGTTTGATGATCTGAAACTTTCAGTGTGACAAACATGCAAAAAAATAAGAAATCAGGAAGGGGGCAAACACTTTTTCACACAGCTGGCTCTGTGGCGCAATGGAGAGCGCATTGGACTTCTAGGCCTTGATAGAATGAAGTCATTCAAAGGTTGTGGGTTCGAGTCCCACCAGAGTCATGTGTCATTTTTATTGAACCTTTCGAAATCCTCTAGGGATTGGTGTTGATCAAGTCAAATACAGGACTTCTTAAGAGTCCACAGTTGAAAATGAACCAGCAGCCACAAGAAAGAAATTAGCACTGGACTGTGATCACATCACTCCTGCCCTGGAGTCCTTGCACTGGCTTCCTGTCAACTTCAAAATCCTCAAGCTCACCTATAAGGCTCTCCATGGCTTAGCACCTCAGTACCTGTCTGGGTTATCGCCCTACTCCCCACCTCACAACCTCCGCTCTTCTAATTGTGTTTTCCTATCTGTCCCCCAGTCCATCTACATTCTATGGGTGACAGGGCCTTCTCGTGTTTTGCCCCAAAGCTCTGGATCTTTATCCCCAAGGATATCAGATAGTCACCTTCTCTAAACTCCTTCAAATCCAGACTCAAAACCCTCTTCTTTAGAAGAGCCTTTAATGAACTATTCTTTACCTCTCTGTTCCTACTGTATTTAATACCACCATCTATTGTCTCCTCTAACTGTGTATTCTCATCCTGCTTATCTAGTGTATTTTTTTAACTTTATTGTTGTCATTCTGTAAAGTGCTTTGAAAACCCACCTTTAAAGGCGCTATATAATGTAAAGATTATTATTATTATTATTAATAATGAACAGTGCATTTAACACTGAGCACATGCGGTCCTTCTTTGCAAAGGATTGCAAAGGTTGGGAATTAGCTTTTCACTTGTGTTGTTGAAGACCGTATCCTGGCTGTGTTGCAGGAAATGTCTGGATGCCATCACCATCACCGGATCAAGGAGAGGATCAGGGTTTTGGGAAGTCTTTTTGATGCCTGACACTGTGTGTTTCCTGGTTGTAACGGGTGTCATTCTGGACCTAAACAACAGAGAACACCATTGAAATCGCTGAACTGCCTAGCGGACACTTTGTTGCCTTCTTCTGACCTGTAATTCATGCGATTCTCTGAAAACATGGCACGTTGTATCTGTGCTACCTTTATGGAGGGTGACCACACTCATAAGGATCATAGATTCGATCACAAGCATCTAAAAACGAGAATGAGAAAATGACATCACGCTATAAGGCTGAATGGCATGAATTCTCCTGTTCCTTCTGCAGCAAATGTGAGTTTTTTTGCTTCTTAACACTGAGATAGTTGGAGATATTTGGCAGCTGTGGGATTCCAACTCAACCCTCAAAGAGACTGGAGCTTTAATCCAGCTCTAAACTAAAAACTGGGTGACTTGTAAGGGCTGGTAGGAGAGGAAAAGAATAAATGCTTCTTTTTTGGTCTTTAGCTACTAAAAGAAAGGAAAAAATTATTTTTTCACCAGTTGTTTTGATCAAATCATTGTAACGCAGTGCCATATTAAGGTATAATATGTACATGAACGTCATGTCTGAGTCGAAGATGGCAGCTGAGTATCGCTGGAGGACAGTTCATCATGAGTGGGTAAGCCTGCATAATGAGGGAGAAGAGATCAGCCTCTCTGACGCAGTGTCCAGTGACACTAACCTTCTGTCCTACTGTTCTCTGCTAATGTAGGGGGTGAATGTTTATTTAGGTGAATGTAAGGTTTCATTCTTGTAAAATATTTCCGAGCACTTTTTTTGTTGCTGAAAATTAATCTTGAATGTGCATTTGAATGAATTCCGATATTGTCACCTAATTCTATACATTGTTTCATCAGACTAGAACATTTAGAGGAGCTCAATTGCATTTATGAATTGCATAGTGATAGTATTTCTTTCCGTTTAAATACTTCAGTCAAAAATGTAGAGAAGGTGCTCCTGTTTTCACCATTATAAGAACTGTGATGCACCAGTAATATTTACTCTCACAAAAGTATTGTAATTGTATTGTTCTGTTCTGTAACAATCTTGAGTGACACAAACCTTCTGTTTTACTGCACTACACTTCTCCAGAGGCCAGTTCAGCACACAAGGATCCTCAGTCAAACAAACACTGCAATCGCTTGATAAAAGCCATTCCTCATCCTTTCTCTTAGTATTGGTGCAACTTTTGTATGCAAAGAAGGCGATTTGACAATGAAAGGTGCAATCATCTTAAAGAGAGTCTTCATGAAGGCATGCACAGCTTAAGGCACATGAAGCTGAATCCGTGAGCTGATTGACACAAAACAATGTCGCTTCGCATTATCTGCAAAGCTGTTTTGCTTGTCTGACCACCTCTTCGTACTTTACAGTGAGCGCATATATTTCAGTTTCTTCTTTTGTATTTTCCTTTCTATTTTACTGTCCCTTTCCCCCATGTGGAGATGTATCCACTGCCAAAACTGCTGTCTGATTATTTAAATTATCTGTAAAACTGTTACATGACTTCATCTAATTGTAAATTTATAAGACAGTCTGTGAGACATTTGTGAGAGTAGCTGAATCCCAGGGCTGGTGTGGAATCACACACAGACAGGTCTTCTGTCAGAGCTGTGTAGCTCTGTCCCACTGCTCAGAGCTACAGACTGGTCAAATGGTCACTATTGTAGACACGACCATCGGACCATCGGCTACAAATAATCAATATACTGATCATAGTGTCACTACTGGTGTTTATTACATAAATACTATATATAAATAATAAGATAATTCCACACAAATGTGTGTTATAAAACATTTATAAATTTTGGGAGGCTGACATACAGTAAAGAAAGTAATACTGAAGGGCTGGAAGTCCTGGAAAGGGTTAATAGAAACTTCTTGCTTCTGACCTGGAACAGAGCCCACAACTGCCAGATCAGTGACCCCTGAGCCCAGTTCACAGAGAGGAGAACCAGGAGCTCTTCTCTGTCTCTAAGAGGCTGTGAGGAAGGAGAAAAGGGGGAGATGTGACTTGAGTCTAGGCTGTTCTGATATAATTCATGAAGCAGCACTGATTGTCTGAATATTTTCTGGTCCTGGATTGTGAAGATAGCGAGCAGTATGGAGTTGAGCTTCAGTCTGAGTGTTAGTCTACACTGTGAATCTGAATGAGAAGAGAATATTGATTTTTTATTCTGCCTAAGAGAATTTTTCTTCTTTGCCAGGTGGTGTTACATCCCCTTTAGATACTCTACACAGACTGCCAGAGAGAAGAGGAGAGAGAGAGATGGACAGATAAGAGCACACGCAGTGAGAGAGACATACGTCTTGATTTACTTTGAAGCAAATGTTCATTTCCTTTCTGGAACAAGTTGTTTCTGAACTTCAAGACATTCATACAACTTCTGAAAGATAAAATACAAATCTTGCTTATCAGGACAGAAGAAATACTGCAAAAAAATGTCAGTGATTTTTTCTCATTTTAACGAAATGTGCAGAAAAACAACAGCAGTGCATCTCCATCGTCTTGATTTAGCTTAATACAAGTATTCACTCCCTTTAATGAAAATAAAAACCTGTGAAAGATGAAATAAAGTTCTTGATTATTCTTCGTCAGTGCAGAAGAAGTACTGCCAGCTGGCAGGAAAATGCCAGTATTTTATTTTCTTAAACTGCAAACGTATGAATGGTGAAAATGTGTCTCTGTGCAGCTATTAAACAAAGAGCTGGTGGTTCAAGCACACTCAGGGACATGCTTCAGATTGTTATGATGTAACATAACCTTCGCTAAAAATTGATGGGCTTTCTTCCCAAACCCTCTTGAACTTCGCAGGAAATGTGCGTTTTACTTGTGTGGAACTACAAGTAAAGAATTAAGTACCTAAGTCAATGTCCAAGAAAACCATCTTCACATGGGGAATTTTTCTTCAACTGGCTGTTGGGAGAATTCATTTATACACCCGTTGTATCCTTAGCAAAAATATTTTAAAATTAGAACACAGATTTGTTGGAGAACTTGACAGTCCTCGACAATTATTATTAAATAAGTTTTATACAAATGTGCGTTGCTATTTTAAATATGTACCTTAATTGTAATATATATAAACATAATTGCTTTGATATGGATGTTCATTTGAAGAATTTGAGGAAACTATCAAGGATCGCAGAACAACCAAAGATACATTTGGGCATCTGCTATTGGTAAAGATTAAAGAGTACCATAAGTGTGAAGCTTGCATACACACGAGAGAAAAAAATAGTTTTAATGCACTTCATTAAACGGATGGTGTGCTTATCAATCGTGCATAAAATGGACATAGCAGAGGATGGTTTCGATCCATCGACCTCTGGGTTATGGGCCCAGCACACTTCCACTGCACCACTCTGCTGACAGTTATCTTAGTGTGATGCAACACAACTTTTCTATCTTTGCTTTCGAAAAGTGCGCCCAAGATGAAAAGTCTAAACGCTTAACGCAGACGTCACTTTGAGCACTTGGTCTTTTATAGTACGAATCATCACAAGCTGCTCTACATTGGCGTGTCTTCAAGATCGTTGTGAACCAAAGCTTCTACTTTCCTAGGCAACTGATTCTTTCGTCATTAATTCCCAAATCTTCACTGAGAATCAGTGAAACGAAAACCAAACACACTCACTTCCTAGCGCGAAAGAAAAATGATTGAAGCATTTGAGAAATAGCAAGAGTAGTCTGAACAGCTCCAGCCTATCAACTGCTCTACAAAGAGATCGCTCCCTCTATACCCATTTTATAACACTGAAAATGATTCAGGAAGCACAGCAAAGTTCTAAAAGCAGAGGTTGAAAAGCATCTGAAAAAAAATAAAATAAAAAAGAAATAAATAAAAATAATAATAAAAAAAGCGTCTGGATACGTAAAATGTCAATTTATCTAAGTAACATCTTCAGCTTTGAAAGATTGTAATCCATATATTTTTGTTTCACTCTTTTTTACATAACAGGCTTTCAATAAATAAACTGTATTGTAATGAAGGCTGCATTAGAAAATGTATATCTACTGTAGCATTGTTAAATAAAATCGGGACATGTGCCAGTCTCGAATTAATCACTCTTTGCAGGCACACTACGGAAACCTGCAGATGTTCGTTGGGAGAAGTGACTCCTGCAAAGAGTGTTAATCGTCGAGAAAAGCACTCCTCTTGGGAATATATTTCCAATTTCTGAAGAGCCGATTTTCACGATTTTTTCCCCGATATTTATTTTCCGGTGCGGTTATTGATCGCGTTCGAAAGATGATTTTCATAATGGACGTGTTACCTGCAAAGTCACAGTTAAACTGTTAATGGCGAAAAGATTCAGAATATTTTTTTTTAGAATACCCATTTAATTTTTTATCATTCTTACAAGCAAATTGTTTATGGAAACGCTAGTGTAAATTACAGTGTAAATAGACAGGAGCTATTACTATTTTAAACACTAGTTGTGATAGCTGTAGCTCTTATCTGCATCTGAGTTCCCGGTATGAATACTATAGGTTATAATTTATCTGCTCGGGCTAGGATACGTTCCTGTTTCTCAGTTTGATCAAATATGTATATTGTTAAACCCTGCGAATTGAAAAAAACGGTGTCGGTGGCTCTGCACTTTAATCATTTAGCGCTATCTATACAGCTTGCGAAAGATGAAACACAAATCTTGCTTATCAGTGAAGAAGAGGTACTCCCAGCAGGCCAGCTAATACAGCAAAGTTTTTTTTCACCCTGACCCAGAGAATGGAGAAAAGAGAGGCGCCTGTGGCTCTGCAGTTTAATCAATTTGTGAGTTCGGCGGTTAACTGAAAGAATGGTAAACGGAGCTCGCCCCAGCCAATCCTTATTCTTTTAAAGAGGAGAAAAATTAACTTTGCCGGCATTTTTACAAGCTATAAAAGATAGCACAGAAAAAAAACACACTACAGATTATTTTTTGGAGCCGAAGCAGCGATTTCCTTTCCGATTCAATTGATAAAGCTCACCCAGTGAATACTGTTAACAGAATGTGAAAGCATGGTCAACTTTGTAACTGCAACCACAGGAAAAACAGCAAGAAGCAGACTCCATTCTCCATTTAAATCTGTCGTGAGAGGTATGTTTTTTGAATGCATGAAGTCAATCCCACGATCGCTTTTGAACTTGGACAAAGTACTTCCAAAGGAGCGCTGTATGCAAAGATTTAACAAGCTCAACCCCCGCCAATGATTCGGTGTGAAGAAGCAGAACATTCAAGTTTCACAGACAGAAGCAGCACGCCACCATAACCAACATTAAAACGAAGGGCACACTACGATTTGCATTGACACAAAAGTGATCTCGGCAGATGTCGTTCCCTGCATAACGCAAAAAGTGGCAAAGCGCATTTGGGTTGAGAGGACGCAAGTAGGTTTTTGTTTTCTGCCTTGATGTCAAGCTGACAAAGTATCTTTAAACACTTTGCTTACTTTCTCGAGAGACTGCTGAACAGCGTAGGATCTACACACACATGAGGAGACTGATGGAACACGTACACATCTTTAGGGTGGTAATTACTTAACAACAGGCTATACACTTATAAGGCTACACAGGACACTAAAACTACTACGACACTATTTATATATGGAGGGTCAGCTGCTGGTCATCGAGCTGACCCTCAGACTCTCCCCAGCTACAACTCCCAGCCTGCTCTGTGGTGCTATGAGTGCCTAGGTGCTCTTCCTCCTCACCACCGGGCGAGGGCGTTACAATACTTACGAGGAAGACATCGCTCTCTCCAAACCCCAACATCGTGTCCCGACCCACCGTGCTGGAAGCCGACGCGTGCTGTTATTCCTTTACAGAGCAGAAATGACAACCTAGGAGCTGAGAGATCATTTCAGCATTTGGCAGCAATACAGCATTTCCAAAACACAAACAACCAACTCGGAATGACTTGCTTTTGACGCTTTTCAAAGCGTTCTTTGTGCACGACGACTGTGCCGCCTAGCAGATACAAATGGGTTGTGGCTTGAAAACACAAGCGATGTTTATTTTTTGACCGGAAAGGTGCAAATGGAGAACAGCTTTTCTCATCACTCTCTGTGGCGCAATCGGTGAGCGTGTTCTGCTATTAACTGAAAGGTTGGTGGTTCAAGCCCACCCAGGGATGACCTTCTTAGTATTGTCAATGTAAACACTGTCTCCACTAAAGCCAAAACCGTAACCCTCTTTATATTTGCAGAAAATGCAAGCCTTTTGCTTGTGTCTAACAACAACACTAGAGACCGGGGAAGTCCAATAGTGATCAACACCGCAACTCCCCAGAAAACCATTTTCACCCATGGAAAAGTATATTTGAATGGCTGGCGGGAGATATCAGTTATACTCCTGTTGCGTCCTCTGCTAAAATCGTTTAGAAATACAACGAGGAATTGTTTGAGAACTTGACAAGCATTGTTACGTTAGCACTGTGAAGGTGGATGTTGATATTTTAATATATTTACCTTAATTTTAACATAAATATAAAGATAAATGCTGGACAATCTATGCTGTACAATCAAACACAGTTATATTTTGAGTCTCATGCTGATCGTTGTATGGATCCAAAAGAAAATTTTAAAGCTGATACATTTTCGATTGGAATTTGCTTCTAGCTGCAATCGGTATCTTTTACTTTATGTATGGTAGTGGAAATATATTTTTTAAATGTTTTCTAAAAAAGATCTCATGAAGTATTGCCAGGACCTGCCTTTAGCACTCAGTAGTGATAACACTGTTGATATAGACAGAGAAGAACTGATGATCTAAGCTAAAATAGCTCTAACACCCCTCCTGTAACAGTGTTCGTATTCATAGCAAGTAATATTCTTTTTCAACCCCGAACGTAGCTTTTGCATTAAGTGTTATGTAACCATTAGCGATTTTGGTAGCTTCTGGAGAGCGCACTTTTTCAAACTGAAGCTTATAAGAACATTATTCAAGACTCACCATGGCCCAGAGTCGTTCATCGGGACAAGGATTAACATCAATTGAAAGTACTCCAAAATAAAAGATTTGACCGAAAAATTACAAGAATAGGCAAGTATTAAAACAGCACCATAACTTCTTGAGTTCCAATCTCTTTCCTGGTTCAGGCCATGTAAAATGACATAATCAGTGGTGTCATGCCGAGGTTGTGAGTTTAAGCCTCACCTGGAGCAGCCAGGTTTTCTGTCTTGACAGGTAAACAGTGTTTTGTGTTATTTGCTAAATGGAGAGAGGATTCTGTGTTAATTGGCTCCTCCTGGGAGAGGTCAAGATGAGAAGTTCACGAGGCTGGTGGTAAATATCCTGTTCAGGAATATCGTGGCTGTAGGGGGTCAGATCTATAAATATAGTAAACACATTAGTGGAGATGGTGTGCCTGCTCTCTGTGTGAGAGCCAGGCAGGAAGAAGAATCTGTGGTCTGGGAAGAAAAGACCCTCTTCAGAAGAGCGGCGCTTCTCACAGGAGAGAATGAAAACAAAATCTTTTTCAGGGACGCTGATTTTTCTCTTTGGGGGAATTAAAAGCTCTTGTAGCAAGTGACCTTGTGGAGCAACGGTAGCGCGTCTGACTCCAGCTCAGAAGATTGTGTGTTCAAATCATGTCGAGGTCAGCTGATGTGTCTGCAGGTTCTGCTGGTGCTGAACCTTGTGATCACACCACATAGGTCATCTGAATGAAATAACAGAGGAATATAGAACATGCAGTCAGGAGCGTATGCAACGAATCACTTTGAACACGACAAGAGAAAAGGCACACTGCACATCCGCAGAACATGACGTCCGACTTTAGAGACAGTAACATCAGAGATTGGAAGTTCTTGGTCCAGGTTGGAGGGTTGCACCCATTCTGAGTCTTGTTAGCTGGAATGGATGGGTTTGGGGGTGTTGATACCAGAGCGGTCCAGGAGGGGGGTGCAGGTGTCTCAGGGGCATTCTTGTTTTTCTATGAGTTCAGGTTGATTCTGTTGGTTCTGTCACGAATCTCCCTCATGCAAGCAAGCGCTCCCGCATTCCCTCGAGCTCTCCCCGCACCAAACGTGCAAATCAGTCCTCTACTTAAACCCTCATCTGTCCCCCGGTCATTGCTCACGATTGAGATTCTCTCCCGGAGCTTACCTACTAACTACGCCTTTGCCTTACTACGACTTCTCCCCTGGACCTCGACCCCGCTTTTCTGACTACCGTTTTAGCCACTCGATTTTGTACCTTCGCCTATTTTACGGTTTCTCGGATCCTGACCCCAGACTGTCTCTTCGTTTACGCCTCTGCCTTCTGAATCCACACCGACGCAACTTCTACGGCTTCCCAGACTCTGACCCCTGCCAGTCCCTCGACTATGCCTTCGCCTGTCGATTCTGTGCCTACACCTGTACTACGCCTTCCCGGACTCGGACCCCTGCTTGTTTACTCTGACTACGCCTGCGTCTCGCGCCAAACCCTGCCAAGGGCACCACATTGGATCCCTATCCTCAGCATTCAGCCCCTGCGTGACAGGTTCTGAGTGTCTTGGTTACATCTGTTTGTGTGTATAGATGAAAAAGCTATTGAAGAGCACCCCCACACCCCCTACACATCTCGGTGGAAGTTGCCATGTTCAAAAAATCCTAAAAAGAGAATTAAAGTTTCACACAACAAAGCATGACTGTGAAAGGTCAGGTGACCTGCCTAGTGAGCACAACACTTGATCACAGTAAAAAAATAATTAAAAAATAAAGAAATGGTCCACAACTCAAAGCAAGGTTGTATAAGTTTAGGGAAGCTGTCTGGTGTGTAAAACACCTGGTTGCAGCACTGTGGCTGTTGTGCTTGAAGAGCTATTGACTCATGAATAGCACCCGCCCATCCCCATGTACCGGCTGTCTAATGGTGCCATATTGAAAAAATCATAAAAAATAAAGAAAGGGGCCACAGCCACAGCAAGGTTGTATAAGGTTAGGGGAGCTGTCTGGTGTGTAAAACACCTGGTTGCAGCACTGTGGCTGTTGTGCTTGAAGAGCTATTGACTCGTGAATAGCAGCCCCCTATCCCCATGTACCGGCTGTCTAATGGTGCCATATTGAAAAAATCATAAAAAATAAAGAAAGGTGCCACAGCCACAGCAAGGTTGTACAAGGTTAGGGGGGCTATCTGGTGTGTAAAACACTTGGTTTCAACAGTGTGGCTGTTGTACTTGAAATGCTATTGAGCGACGAAGAAGACCCATCTATCCCAGTGTATCACCTGTTGTGTTATCTTCAAAAAATCATAAAAAAATAAAGAAAGTGGCACAGCCACAGCAAGGTTGTATAAGGTTAGGGGGCCTGTTTGGTGTGTAAAACACTTGGTTTCAGCAGTGTGGCTGTTGTATTTGAAATGCTATTGAGCCATGAAGACGACCTGTCCCAGTGTATTACCTGTAGTGTTTTCAAAAAAGCATAAAAAATAAAGGTTCCACAACCCAAAACAAAGCTGGGAAAAGTCAGAGGACCTGCTTAGTGTGCAAAACACTTACTTGCAGCATTGTGGGTGCTGTGGTTTAAATCCTATTGGTTTGTGAACAGAATACCCCTATCCCAGTGCATTGTGCCACATTAAATAAAAGCCCGAGAAAAAGAGATTCAGAACACAAAAGCTCTGTCAGTGTTCTGTGTATAAAGTCGGTTTGAACATCATGGGAGCTGTTTTTAATAAGTAAAGAATATTTTAATCTTCCTGCTGTCAGTAGTATTGTCAATATAGTTGACCCTTACCTGAATGAAAACAGGACGTAAAGGAAGGGTTTCAGAAATCAAACAAAGCTTTATTCCTGTGCTTACAGTCTGGGTAATTGGAGACTGCGCTGTTCTGCTTCCTATGGTCATATATGGGTTTTTCGCACGAAGCCATATTGAACAGTATTTCTCACGTTGTGAACGTGCACACAGCGGTCCCCCGGGTTCCAGTTAGTATGTAATTATGTAGAGGCTGTGGAAATTTCCACAAGTCTTGGTCTTTAAAATGCATTTGGTTTGACGTCGTTCTGTGTTTCCATTGCGAAGATATGGACAAAATAATATTCGTGCTTGGTCAAAAAAATGTCATAAAACTTATAAGTAAAGGCTGAGAAAGCATTCACAATGTATTTTATACACAAAGCAAGTATTCTCGCAACTCTAAGAGGTTTCGTGTATACGGTACAGGCGTGCCAAAATCGTTTTCAAACTTCAAGCTAACTTTACCCTCGGAGACGAGGAAGACTGGGGTGGGTGGGTGGAAATGTGAGGTCACGCAGGGGCGCGGGGCTGTGTGTTGTAACACGCGGTAAGAGCAGTAAGGGAGCGGATCAGGAGGGGGGTGGGCGCGTCATTTCCAAGACGCAAATCGGCTTTTCCGTCGCCGCTGCCAGAGCCCCTGGCCGCCGAGCGTGCCGAGCGCCGGTTGTCGATAGATCACCGCAGGGACTTTTCGTGTTTGAACGTCGGGCTTCAAGTGTCGACACTTTTCAGAAGAGATTTTCCGCAGTGGTCAGCTCACACCGGTGCGGGAAGATAATGCGCTAACGCATCGACACGCTTTCATTGGCGCCCCGCCTGGGAGAGCGGGGTCGAGTCGCAGACGGAGACGGTGTGGCGTGTCACCAGGGGGTGTTACGGCTGCCATCCGGAGGCCCCGTTTTCACTTCCCCGAGTGGTCGAGTACTAGGCGGCGATCCTTCTGTGTGGAGTCTGTAGTCGAGTCGAACCTGAAGTAGGCTCCATGGTCGAAACGTTGTGTTTTCTTTCTTCTCTTTTCAGCAGGGAATTTAAACCTGTTACGTGTTAACTGATAGATACTTTATTGATCACGTGAGGGAAATTGCACTGCGACAGCAGCACTGTCAACGCAGCGACAGTGTAACAAAATGATACAATAATACAACAATCCAATCCAATCAGTCTAGTCAGTGAGAAGTGCACAAAGAAGAGTAGCTCACAGTCCAGAATATACAAAGAACAAACCAGAACAGTACACAAAAAGTTGTGTTGCACATTATAAATATATTGCACAAGTCCCTGGCATCTATTGCACAAAAAAAACAGTTGTAAACAGGGAAAAAACAGATGTAAGCAGAGAGTTTACTGTTTAGTGCAAAAACTGTATCCCCTCAAAACCGGGCAGCTTTCTGGGTGCAGACGTGAGCAAGGTGACGTCTGTGCGCTCTGTTCGGCTGGACAAGAGCACCTGCGCTGTGTGTGTATATAAACATACAAAGTTCAAGGAGGGAGCTGCGTCCGAGGAAGAAGTAGAGGTTGATTCCTGTGCTGAAAAGAGAAGAGAGACATAGCTTTTCGGCCGTGGAGCCAAAAACAGAAACATTTACAACGCTGTTTTGCAAACCTTTACCTTCAAGCAGGTAAATGTGTTCGATATAAGGAGCTTGATATCACATTATAACTCGCAAGCTAATGTGGGAAAGAAATAGGATTTGTTTATATAGTTTATATTTATATGTTATATTTGTTTCCCCCGTGTGGATACATGTCGCGTTCACACAACGAAATAGTGCGCCGCTACTTCGTCCTTTCATATGTATGAGGTGGAAATGCAATATTATTTCAACCCCATTAAAAAATAACATTAAGCAAGCGAAAAACAACATTGTCCTGATTTGTAATAATAATAATGTATTGTGTTGTGTGTTATTGTTGTTTTTTTTGTGTGTGCGTTTATACTTTTTGACATACTTTTTCTGTTTTGTTTTGTATTGAAATAACAACAAGAATAGTCAATCATCCTTACACGTCTGTAGCGCTTTTCTGGACTCTCCACTCAGAGCTCTTTACAGGTCCTGGGGATCCCACTATTACCACAAGTGTGCAGCCCCACCTGGATGATGCTGCAGTCCTCTCCCCACAAACCAGCTCTCAGTGGGGAGGAGAGCAGAGGGATGAAGCCAGTTCAGAGAGGGGGGTTATTAGGAGGCCATGATGGGTAAAGACCAGGAGGGATTTGGCCAGGACACCGGTGTTAACACTGGATTTAGTCGAATGCTTCATTATGTTCATATTAGGTGATATCCTGTAAAAGTTTTAAAAAGTTTTTTTTAAACCTCCTTTTGCGGCTCTTTTTTAATTTTTTTTTTAATTTAAACACCAGAAATACAAAAAAAGGAGACAGAAGATTAAAACCGATCCAGAAATAGACAGACTTCACAGCCAGAGGACTTCCCCATTATAAAAGCTGAAAATGAGGCTTACATCATAGGCCCTACCTTTTGATCCTTTACATTTCTAACAGGATCAATTTAAAAAAAAAAAGGAATCCTACCTAAAAAGCATGATTAGAGAGAGCAGTGCTGGGACCCTTGACTCTTGTGGAGGAAGTTATTTCGCCAAAATCGTGACCTCAGCTCTTCCTCCCATCTCCTGGTTCTAGGTGATGGGAGGCCCGTGGCGCCCACACGGGTCCCCTGCACGGGCGGGGCCGCCGCCGCCGCCCTGCCCTGCGACCTGGAGCCACGCTACGAGACGCTGTGGTTTGTCCAGCAGCACGACGCGCTGGCCCTGGTTGTGTCAGCCAGCAGAAAGCCCGGCCGCCAGGGCTTCCACTACGTCGAGAGGCGGGACCCGTACTACACTACGCGCTGGCGTGCCGCCCCGCCACCCCGCTTCGCCCGGGTCTGCAGTTCCTTGCCTGCTGATCCTCCTGACGGCTCCTCCTCTGTCCACCCTCCTCTCCTCGGTCTGCGTCTTCTGCGTCTTCCTCAGAGGGGTGGGCAACGTTTTTTTCATTTTGTGTCCTCCCTGTTAAGGTGACGCCCTGCGGATTATCAGCCAATGGGGGGCTTCAGTAGGCCAGGATCTTGCCCAGCTGTGCCCTGAAAGAAGCCAGGGTATCGACTTTAACAACATGGGTGGGCGGCTTGTTCCCCACCCCCGCCCCCCTCTGTGTACAGTAGAGCCTCCTGTCCTGACTGGAGGAGCTCACCCAGCTGTGTCTGGAGAGAAGCCAGGGTATCAGCTTCAAACACATGGCTGGACAGCTTGTTCCCCACCCCCACCAACCTTTGTGTAAAGACGTGCTGAATGGCACACTGCTTGTGGTTTGGCTTGGTCCCACTTCTGTGTATAGACTTAAAGAGACGTAAACCCGAAGTGAAAGGGAAGTCATTTTATTTCTGTTTGTGTGTTTTCAGCAAAATGCGGATGACAGACCTAAAAGGCATGAGGGAGAATCCCAGCTTCGGCAGTCGATATTTTTTTTCTCCTGAGACGACCCGAACTACCCCCCAACGCCCCCGAACACCAGACAGAACTCGGTAGACCGGACCCTCTACGATATAATCTGCCCTTGCACAAACCCGCAGAGCTGCGGGTCAGCATGATATCCCCCCATGCCTGCTGGCTGACTGACACACACACACACACACACACACACACACACACACACACACACACACAGGAAATGCCTCTTCTTTACCAGCAAGCTGACTGGAAGTCGAGAGCATGTCAGAGTGAGGGCTGGCGGCGAACCTGCTTGCTTTCTTTTTTAATGCAAAACCAAAAAGAAGGATCTGAACACGAGCCGTTTAATGCGCTGGGCTCTGGGGCTGGGTGAAAAAGGGGGGGGATTATTTTTAACACAATAACGTGCTACTACTATGATTCCTGCATTTTCTATAGATTCTACGCGCTCCTTCCGTGTGAAATGAAACACCCAATGTCGCGACAGGCTCGGCTGCAGGAGAGACGGGCTTCAGTTCTGTTTAAAACAAAAAAATACCTGCCTGTAGGAGACTTTGCTCTGCAGAAGAGCTTTGTCGTGGTCTAAGCAGTCAGGATGTTACTCTGTGGTTTTTAAGGCGCTGTTCCCGGGGGTCTGCAGTAATTGTTCTCGCTTATTGTGGGCTCCTTCCTGTTCCTTACTTTTTGACGTTGGGAAAAAAAATTAAATTCCCCCCCAGAGAATCTTTACTTCTTGTTACTTTTGAGCCGCTGGCAAGATGTCATATGAAAAAAAGGAGCACGTGTTTATCTGTGTTCATCTGTGGCTGAAAACGGGTAGTTTGGACGTGTACCAAAACAAAACCACCAATGCTTTAACGCTTCTCACGCGGAAATGCAAAAGGACTGAACCTCCAATTAAAACGTGAAAAATAAACATGACCGATGTATGTAAACAAAATGGGCTTTCTTGTGCGCAGAAAACAAACAACAAATCACTCCTGTCTGTCTTGTGGGGTCGTGAGTGGTTAATTGGTTCCAGGGGCTCACCCAGCTGTGTCTGGAGAGAAGCCTGGGTATGGGCTTCAACCACAGGGCTGGGCAGCTTGTTCCCCACCCCCACCCCTCTCTGTGTACGGAAGCGCCTCCTGTCCTGACTAGAGGAGCTCATCTCAACCCAGGGTTTGGGCTTCAAACAAAGGGCTGGGCAGCTTGTTCCCCACTGTGTAAAGATGTGCCTCCTGTCCTGACTGGAAGGTCCCATCCATCTGTGTCTGGAGAGAAGCCAGGGTATCTGCTTCAACCACAGGGCTGGGCAGCTTGTTCCCCACCTCCACCCCCCTTTTTGCAAAGTAGCACCGCCTGCTCTCTGTCTGAAATGCCCTTCCTCTGTGCCCTCTGGTCCACGATTCAGTATTCACTCTGAAGAAGCCAGCTGGACTGACTTGGCCAGTGACCTTTAAGGATTTTGAAAATTTGTATCACATTCCCCCCATTCTCCTCTGTTTGAGAATAAAGAGATCTAGTGACTTATCCCTTCTTTTCAGCACAGAAATGTATCCAATGTGATCCCAGAGCAGCGATGTCTTTTCGAGTAAAATCGCATGCAGCATTCTCACCAAGGTGTGAACTATGGCGGCGTGCGGGTGGAACATTGCGTGGTTTTGTGTTTTGCAGCAGGTACCCTTGTGTACGAACGCGCCTTTCTGCACTGTACTGGGGCATCTGTGAACAGGATGTTGCCGTCATAGAAAGACCGAGGTTGCTGCAGTCTTCGCCACCTGCCGTAGAGAAATACGTGGGGGGGGGGGATAAGACGAATATTAAGATCTGGTCATGTACATGAAACAGGTTTGTGCGTGTGCGTGTGTGTAGGTACACTCTCCCCTGGTGGAGATTCGCTAGTCGTATTCCAGAAACAGCAGTGAAATGGGAATCAGGGGGCAGGAGTGGACACACAGATGGTGTGCGTTTTGGAAAGGAGAACGATTGGCGCTACTTTACACAAAGGGTGGCAGGGGTCGGGAACAAGCTGCCCAGCTGGGGTGTTGAAGAGGATCGCCTGGCGCCTCGCAAGACACAGCTGGATGAGATCCTCCAGTCGGGACGGGACTGGGAAGGCGCTTCACAAAGGGTGGCTGGGGTGGGGAAAGGGCAACTTAAACATCCTGTGTTGTCCAGCCCCACCTGTGTGTGTGTGTGTGTGTGTGTGTGTGTGTGTGTGTGTGTGTGTGTGTGTGTGTGTGTGTGTGTGTGTCTCCCTGACTGTGACAGAAGCTTCGTAGGGCACCGATGTCCTCTGCTGTCCCCCTGGACTACTGAGGGGCTAAGTTTGTGTGAGGCTACATGGGTCAGTTTAATCACCTCTCTCCTCCATTTCTCCTGCCTGATCTGTCTCTCTCTCTTTCTCTCTCTACCTTAGATTCATCAGCCGGAGGTGTTATATATATAGCGCTTTTCTGGACACTCCACTCAAAGTGCTTTACAGGTCATGGGGATCCCACTACCGCCACCAGTGTGCAGGTCTTTACAGGTCATGGGGATCCCACTACCCCCACCAGTGTGCAGCTCTTTACAGTTCATGGGGATCCCACTACTGCCACCAGTGTGCAGCCCCACCTGGATGATGATGCTCCAGTCCACTCCCCACACACCAGCTCTCAGTGGGGAGGAGAGTAGAGTGATGAAGCCAGTTCAGAGATGGGGGTTATTAGGAGGTCATGATGGGTAAGGCAGCAGCCATATCACCCTGCAACTCACAACTGGCAACCCACTGAAGCTAAGAAGGTGTGAGCCTGGTCAGTACCTAGATGGGAGACCTCCTGGGAAAAACTAAGGTTGCTGTTGGAAGAGGTGTTAGTGGGGCCAGCAGGGGGTACTCACCCTGTGGTCCATGTGGGTCCTAATGCCCCAGTATAGTGACGGGGACACTATACTGTAAACAGGCGCCGTCCTTCAGATGAGACGTAAAACCGAGGTCCTGACTCTCTGTGGTCATTAAAAATCCCAGGGCGCTTCTCGAAAAGAGTAGGGGTGTAACCCCGGTGTCCTGGCCAAAATTTCCAATTGGCCCTTACTAATCATGGCCTCCTACTAAAACCCCTCTATGAATTGGCTACATTAATCTGTAATCTGATGGTATTAGAATCCAGCCTTGCGGGATAACTCGAACAACGCACACACACGGGTACTAATACACGAGGATACATTTATTAATACATAAAATGTGCATATAAACATAACAGATCTTATCGTGAGGATTAGCAGAATACAAAAGGTATATATTTAATCATGAAGAGTTACAGATACCAAGAGGACATACATTCAGTATATCATTCATTTAGACCGTTTCGTAAATGAACTTGGATAACAACTTCTACACTAGATACTCAAAACAAGTACATCACTCATAGGAATTAAATTGATATCAACTGGTTGGGATAACAATTGAATTGTTGAATACTCATCCAATCTGTGGGAATTCAGATCTCCCGTGGACACAAAGAAGCAGTGGCAGGCTGTTCCTGTGTCCAATCGGCACTCTCTGGCTCTGAGAGATTCCTGCAATGCTCTAGCAGTGGGCTCTCTGAAGACCAGCTAGTTAGTGTTGGCTGAAACTAGCAAAGTTTGTGCACAGGAGGAAAAGTGACTGCGGGTCCCAGCAGGTCAGGATGAAGACCGGTTTGTTCCTGATGAAGCGCTAGTCCTGAATTCTTATTCAGCTGTCCACAGTTCCGACCTGTTCATGAGGCTTGCTGCTGATGCTAACTTCGGGTGGATCCTTTGGTTACGTGCTGGCAACTTTCGCCCTCGACTCTTAGAACAAAGGAAAGTCCTGCCACTCGGACACAGTGGCCGTTACGTGGAGGTCCGGACCAAGTCGGAGGATGTTCAGGAGGTGCTCCAAGGCTGAAAGTCCAGCAGGCGCGCTGTGAGAATGTCCTGCTCTTGGGAACTGTGCTCGAGAGGTGTCCAGCCGGCCCAGGGGCTCTTTGTTGCCTGTTTAGACCTGGAGGAACTGCAGGTCGCTCATTGGTTGAAAGTTTTATGGGGATCAGAGATCCACGTGGGGTTAACCTGCCCTACCAGTTCCTGATTGGCTGATGATGAGTAATAATGCACTCTGACCTTAGGGTCATAAACCAACTTTGAATGACATTTTCCCTTGGAATCTCAGACTTTTAGTCACTAGAAATGACATTTGCTAAGGTGGTTGATGTGTACCAGCTTTTGGGAGCTGTTCCTTAGCAGGACACTCTATCGGCTAGAAAAACACCTTAATTGTGAACCAAATTGAATGGACTCTGTATCAAGCACCACTGAGGTGAAGGAGAGAGGGACTGGCAAGGGAGCAGCAAACTTAATTCTTGTATTTTAATAAACCTTGTTGCTACAACGGTCTCTCTCCTGCGTGAGTGCGCTGGTGGGTTTTTAAGTCACTTGACTGACTAAAACTCTTCTCACACTGACTGCAGCTGAATGGTCTCTCTCCTGTGTGAATGCGCTGATGTCGTTTTAAGAGGTGCGAGTGACTAAAACTCTTTCCACACTGACTACAGCTGAAAAGTCTCTCTCCTGTGTGAATGCGCTGGTGTGAATATAAGTGGTTTTTCTGACTAAAACTCTTCCCACACTGACTGCAGCTGAACGGTCTCTCTCCTGTGTGAATGCGCTGGTGGACTATTAAACTACTTGACTGACTATAACTCTTCCCACATTGACTGCAGCTGAATGGTCTCTTTCCTGTGTGAATGTGCTGATGTCGTTTTAAAAGTTGTAAATGACTAAAACTCTTCCCACACTGACTGCAGCTGAATGGTCTCTCCCCTGTGTGAATGCGCTGGTGTGATTGTAAGTGGCTTATTTGACTAAAACTCTTCCCACACTGACTGCAGCTGAATGGTCTCTCTCCTGTGTGAATGCGCTGGTGGGCTATTAAGCCTCTTGACCAACTAAAACTCTTCCCACACTGACTGCAGCTGAATGGTCTCTCTCCTGTGTGAATGCGCTGGTGGGTTTTTAAGTTACTTGACCGACTAAAACTCTTCCCACACTGACTGCAGCTGAATGGTCTCTCTCCTGTGTGAATGTGCTGGTGCCTTTTTAAGTCATATGACTGACTAAAACTCTTCCCACACTGACTGCAGCTGAAAGGTCTCTCTCCTGTGTCAATGCACTGGTGTGACTGTAAGTGTCTTTTCCGACTAAAACTCTTCCCACACTGACTGCAGCTGAATGGTCTCTCTCCTGTGTGAATGCGCTGATGCCTTTTTAAGTCATGTGACTGACTAAAACTCCTCCCACACTGACTACAGCTGAAAGGTTTCTCTCCTGTGTGAAGGTGCTGATAGGGTTTTGAAATGCTAGACTGACAGAAACACTGCTCCTCCATGTGCCATAATGGCAGTTTGTCCACTCCATCTGAGCAAGGCCTTGAGTGATTCTTCCTCATCCCCTGATCGTCCTGTGGTCTCTTATTCTGCAAATGCTCCATGGAATGGTCTTGCTCTGTGTGATGAAAGTGAGATTTGTTTTCTTCATTATGTCCCTCACTTTTCTGCTCAGCAGTGTGAATCATCTGGGGCTCCTTCTCCAGCTCTCTGAGACTAAAACCGCCCAGTTCATTCAGTTGTTCCTCTCTTTGCCCAAGAACAAACACACTCTCCAGTTCATTAAAACTTTCAACAATTTTCTCAGTAACCAGATTATTAAACCTGTGTGTAAAGTCATCAGATGCTAAGGGATTACATGATTGTTTGAGACTGTGCAATGACAGTCTCTCCACTTGAACAGAACAAGGCCTAATTATCAAGCCCTGTAGGAGCTGCTGTTGCTCCTCCCTGTACTGACTCTCCTCTCGGTGCTGTATCTCAACAATGTTCTCTTCACCAGGTACATCAGTCTGCTGCTCTGTACAGTCAATCAACTGGGGCTCCATGTCCTGCTCTGTAAGATTAGAGACATCCAGTTCTTCACTGTGCTCTTGTACAGAGACACAGCCCAGTTCATTACAACCTTGTGTAATATTGTTCGAGTCCAGATTATTCATCTTCTTTGTAAAATCATCACATACTAAGAGCCCAGGTGTCTCACTCTCAGACTCCATTTTCATCATGGGCACTGAGTCCAGAACCTCAACAATCTGTCTGCTCTCTGTGTGCTGCTCACTGAGAGTCTTTTTCCCTTCTGGAGCAGTGAGCTCTGTCTCCTGCATCAGACTGGAGCCCCACTCCTCCTCACTGTGCTTCTGTTCAAGAGGAGCCCTTTCCCAAGCCTCAGAGAGAGCACTGGCCTCTGAACCTGTAAACAGAACAAGACAAAATCTTTATAATAATAATAAAAACCTTTATTTTATATAGCACTTTTAAAGGTGGCTTCTCAAAGCATTTTACAGAATGCCAACAACAAAAAATACACAAAATAAGCATGATGAGAACACACAGTTAGAGGAGACAGTAGATGGTGGTACTAAATACAGTAGGAGCAGAGGGGTAAAGAATAGTTCAATGAAGGGTCTTCTAAAGAAGAAGGTTTTGAGTCTGGATTTGAAGGAGTTTAGAGAAGGTGACTCTCTGATATCCTTAGGGAGAGAGTTCCAGAGCTTGGGGGCATAACAGGAGAAGGCCATGTCACCCATTGATTGTAGTCGGACTTGGGGACAGATAGGAGAACACAATTAGAAGAGCGAAGGTTGTGAGGTGGGGAGTAGGGTGATAACCCAGACAGGTACTGAGGTACCAAGCCATGGAGAGCCTTATAGGTGAGCAGGAGGATTGTTAAGTCGACATGCAACTTGACAGGAAGCCAGTGCAAGGACTCCAGGATAGGAGTAATGTGAACACTTGCACTAGACCTTGTCAGGATTCTGGCTGCCGAATTTTGGACATACTGAAGTTTGTTCAATGTGGATTTAGAGTCCCCAGAGAGTAGAGCGTTACAGTAGTCGATTCAAGATTAGACAACTCTTTTCAGCCACAGTTTGTGATAACATAGGGCGTAGTGGAGCAATATTTTTGAAGTGAATGAAAGATGTTTTGACAACATGCTGCACATATGGGTCAAACGTCAAATATCATCCCCAAGTTTTTCAATATAGACTGAAGCTCAAGTATAAGAAAATCTACAGATAGAGTTACAGCATTGGTTTTACAAAGTTGATGGGTGGTGCCAATAAGCATGACTTCAGTCTTGTCACAGTTAACATGAAGGACATATTGAGTCATCCAAGATTTTATATGGGAGATGCAACTAAATATAATAGAGACAGACACATCAGCGTCAGGTTTGGTATGGATGTATATTTGAGTATCATCAGCATAGTAGTGATAGCTGAGGCCATGTGATCTAAAAAGCTTTAAACTACACAAACGCGTACTAGTACACTGACGATCAATTTGGGTTGTTTAAACAGCGGAATAAGTGGGTATAAGGGGGTGTTCTGATTTAGCTTTGTCAGAAACCTAACTACCATGTAAAAAGTAAGTCTACTGTAATAATATCACAATCACATTACATTTACATTAACAGTGCACTGAGAGAGAGAGGGGGGTTAATACAGACACATTGACTGGACACTACAGTACATTAACACTGCACTGAGAGAGAGGGATGAATACAGACTGACTGGACACCACAGAACATTAACACTGCAATCAGAGAAAGGGGTTAATACAGACACACTGACTAACTGGACACTACAGAGCATTAACACTATACTGAGAGAGAGGGGTTAATACAGACACTGACTGGACACTACAGCACACTAACAATGCACTGAGAGAGAGAGGTGGGTTAACAGACAAATTGACTGCACACTACAGTACATTAACACTACACTGAGACAGAGGGGTAAATACAGACACTGATTGGACATAACAGTACATTAACACTGCACTGAGAGATAAGTGTTAATAGATAAATACTGACTGGACACTGCAGGATATTAGCACTGCACTGAAAGGGGTTAATACAGACATGCTGACTGGACACTACTGTACATTAACACTACACTGTGATAGAGGCATTTATACAGACCATACACTAACAGTACAATTAACATTGTACTGAGAGAGAGGTTAATACAGACACTTTCTGGACACTACAATGCATTAACACTGCACTGAGAGAGACAGGTGTTAATACAGACACACTGACTGGACACTCCAGTATATTAACAATGCACTGAGAGAGAGAGGGGTTAATACAGACACATTGACTGGACACTCCAGTATATTAATACTGCACTGAGAGAGACAGGGGTTAATACAGACACACTTACTGGACACTCCAGTATATTAACACTGCACTGAGAGAGACAGGGATTAATACATACACACTGACTGAACACTACAGTACATTAACACTGCACTGAGAGGGGTTAACACAGACACACTGATTGGACACTACAGCACATTAACACTGCACTGAGAGAGAGGGGTGAATACAGACAGACTGACTGGACACTACAGTCTATTAACACTACACTGAGTGAGACGTTAATACAGACTCTTTCTGGACACTATAGTACATTAACACGGTATTGAGAAAGAGAGGGATTAATACATACACTGACTGAACACTACAGTACATTAACACTGCTGAGAGAGGGGTTCATACAGACACTGACTGGACACTACAGGACATAAAAACTGCACTGAGAGAGAGGGGTGAATACAGAAACATTGACTGGACACTACAGCACATCAACACTGCACTAAGAGAGAGGGGTGAACACAGACAGACTGACTGGACACTACCGTGCATTAACACTATACTGAAAGAGAGGGGTTAATACAGACACTGACTGTACACTACAGCACATAAACAATGCATTGAGAGAGAGAGGTGGGTTGACAAACAAACTGCTTGCACATTACAGTACATTAACACTACACTAAGACAGAGGGGTAAATACAGACAGTGATTGGGCATAACAGTACATTAAAACTGCACTGAGAGAGAGGTGTTAATAGAGACATGCTGACTGAACACTACAGTACATTAACACTGTACTGAGAGAGGGGTTAATACAGACACACTGACTGGACACTCCGGTATATTAACACTGCACTGAGAGAGAGAGGGGTTGATTCACACACACTTACTGCACAGTACAGTACATAAACAATGCACTTAGAGAGAGAGGTTAATACAGACACACTGGATTAATATTCCAGACGAGTTAATACAGACACAGACCGTGGAGGACGGTAATACAATTGAAATAATTTTTATATACACAATCATTAGTATACATATAAAATCTAGACCAATACAACGTTTACAATACAATATTTATAAATGTTGTTTCATAATGATGTTGGATTACAAATTGATTCAGTGGAACAATTGTTAAATGTGAACGAGGTGTTTTCAGCACCGTAACCGGACAAAACAGTTCAGTTTCCAGTAAAGTATCCCGTTGCTACATCACACAAGTCTTTCCCACTTCACTCTGCATCTCTCCACTATATTCTCACCAGTGAGGAAAGTTTTTTGATGACAGTTTGATAGTTTGTTAGATAACGAGAATGTTTACTCTTGCGAGATGTTTTCTTTAAAATAAAGTTTGTTATTTAAAAAATCTCACCAGTGAGGAAGTTATAGACACTGGTTTTAAACACACATACTGACTTCATACAAGTCACCACACTGACCTGAGAGCTGCAGTTCTGTGTCCATTTCTTCTTTTATTTCTGCAGAGACTTCACAGGGAAGCGTGTGTCCAACACTGTCTGTCCGTTCCTGATCTCCTCCTGCTCCCGACTCCTTCTCCCTCAGCTGCAATCTCCACTTCAGGCTCTCGTTTTCCTTCTTCAGTTGCGCCATTTCACTCCCGACACTGTCCTCCACACACTGTGTGATTTTAAACACGGCCCGTCTCACCAGGATCTGGGAGACGCTGCGGAGTTTGTCTTGAAACTCGTCCTCCGAATCACACATCCTGTTTCCAAAAACTTCTGACACTTCATACACGATCGATTTGAGTAAAACGTGCATGAAAGAGTCAAGCTGGGTTTGCAGATTTAACAAGCACTCCGCCATCCTTCTTCAGAGTCGGTCAGAAACAAAGGCTGACTTCCGGAGTTTAAACAGAACAACTTATTTTTTATTCTTCACAGATCCTGTTGTCAGGGCTGTGCTCTGTTCAAGCATAAACACAGTCGACAAGACGTTACGTATTCAGAACCTGAAGTTATTTTAAAGAAAAACAACAACTTTCTTTAAAGAAAATTATTCAGTCATCCACACGTGGGTGAAATACATGCAGAGTCGCGCAGTATAATGACGTCATTCGTTAGCGCGGCCACAGCTTCAAAACAATAGAGAAGCGGAGCTGAGAAAGAGGAGTTTCTTCAGCCGGATATAAACTTCTCTGCACCTCCTAGCGCGACCTAGTCAAGAGGAGTGAATCACCTGCGACCTTAGCCGTTTTTTCAAGTGGATTTTGATCTCCCTATGCAGGTTTTTGGTTAGAGAAAAACAATGCTGTCGTTTCTTGCCAACTGGCAGTATTTCTTCTGCACTGATAAGCAAGATTTCTATTTCATATTTCATAAATTGTTTGAATTTGTCCATATTCCATAATTGTTTTTTATGTTTGATTATCAGACAAAATATGACAACCTCTCTATTGAGCATATACTTTATTTTCCTGATGTACTGTAGCAGCCCCGACACTGAGAAACGAAGAGAAAATGACTTTTATCTAGCATTTTTCATGTTCAATGCGTTTGACATATCCCAACAGCGACAGAGTTCTTTTGCGACACTGTTTCTACTTCTATCTTCTTTCTGTACGCTTTGATAAAAAAACGAGAAATCGTGCAAGGGGAAAAATGTCTTTTTTCATAGAGAAAACGTGCACCAGGAACTGTGGTGTTGAGAAGAAATGATTTAACACGATACGTGACCTTATTTAACGGAGCAAATGCTCACCCAGCAAGGTCTGGAGAACTTGGAGAGTCTGGTGGATGTGATAATTTCACGGTATTGTGGAAGAAAACAGTCTTTCTTTGAATTCTCAATCAATCGGAATTTCAGTGCGAAATATAAACCCTTTGTCTGATTTAAATATATATTATATTATAAAACTCATAATAAATCAGAAAACACATGTTTCTCACTTTGAAATTGGGGCGGTGTATTACTAGTAGCGGCGCTGAGCACACTATGGGGGAATTCAGGTTATGTGATATACTAGAGTTTTAATAAATAACGCATCTGATTTCGGATCTTAAGATTGTAGGTTCGACTTCTAGCTGGTTCGTGTAAATTTTAATCAGGCTCTTCAGTAATAGATTATGTAATGAACCGCACCTGAAAGCGAACGTTGGGTCTGTTTCCTTTGTTTTCCAGCATGAAATAACAAATCGTTACAAAAGGCACCAGCTAATGTCTAATAGCGGTTTTTTTTTTCAAATTACATTTTCAGGTTTAAGACACTGTTCAATAAAACACAAGTGTCCTTAAAATCTTCAACTTTCAGGTTTGTTTTACTCTGTAATAAAGGAGATCTGAAACTGAGATCTGATGTAGCTGTCTCTAAAGACGGAGGTGATGATTCGCAGATGTGAACCGTGCCTTTTCTCCTGTATTCAAGGGTATTCGCTGCGTGAGCTACTAAATGCGTGATCTGTATTACCCTATTTTGTTCAGATTATCTATGTGGTGTACAGATAGAACTCAACTGCATGGTGTGAATTCCGTGTTAAGCATAAGCAGAACCTGAAAAACCTCGACGTAGCCTTTTGATGTGAAGTCAGACGCGCTTCCGTTGAGCCACGAGGTCACGCCAAAGAGTTACTTTTAAGCCCCCATCAGCGTCGCGATTTTTTTTTTCCTCCTGTGAGGAGCGCCGCTCTTCCAAACAGTCTCTTCTTCCCAGACCACATTTTATTCTTGCTGCGTAGCTCTTGAGCAGGTGTTGTTCTCGACAACAGATCCAGGAACACTGATTGTTTTTTTTTTCATTAAGGACCCCATGGTGCAACGGTAGCACGTCTGACTCTAAATCCGGAAATTGAGTGTTTTAAGTACATGGGAGTCAACTGATACTGAACAGGTTCTGCTGCTGAACCTGCAGCCTTCGCCATAAGGTCCAGTTCCCCAGCCTTCTGACCTTATATGTCCATCCCTTCTTGTCAAAACTCGTATTTTCACAGGGTACCCTTCAGAAATCGCAGTATAGAATAAAAAAACTCCAATAAATCTCGGCCGCTGTTGGTGATTTTCCTTTAAAAACAAATGAATCTCCGAAACGTTTATGGAGTGTATCACTTGCACTAAGACCGAGAAGTGTTAAGCTGTACATGAGTCTTTGTGGCTCGGGTGTTAACCAAAAGGGTGGTGTTTTGAGCCCTCCCAGGGACGCTGAGCCTTTTAATGAACACACCCTCCTCACTTCATTTCTCCACGGGCGGTCTTGTACCACAATCAAATACAGAGCCTGTACGGGGCAGTAAGCTTGCAAATATCGCTGTGTATATAATGAAGAAGCAGAGGTTAGTTTCTCATGTGCATGTTGCAGAGCCTTACGAAACTCGTACCAACAGCTGGGGTTTGATCCCTGCACGGGCTATTAGTTAAAAGGCCATTGTAAATGACGTGTAACAGATTTTCCAGCTGGCTTTTATGTTTCACACTAAATTGCGATCTTGAAACTAAAATAATAAGAAATATGGAACACAACCGTTGTTCCCCAAGAAGGAAAGCTGTTTTACACTGATGTCACTCCTTTTAATAAAATCCAGATTGTGAAGACAACTCTGCCTTATCAAAAGAAAATGTTACACAAAAGTTGGAAAGCACACTCTCAATCCATCTGTATATTTGATTTCCGCCATCCATTCAAGGGTGCTTGGTGCTTCGCAAACAAATCATTTCAGGGAAGAAACTTAGTTTAGTGAACTACTGTTGTATTTTCACTGATTGAATTTGATCTTTGTACTCTCTTTGAATTCTCAGATATAATATTTCAGAATTACAGTTCAAATTTGTTGGAAAACTTCACAGGCATTATTAGGTTAGCACTGTACAATTGTATTTTAACATCTTGGTATATTTACCTTCATTTTAATATAGAAGTAACCATAAATGTTATTTTGTACTTTTGTCGCACTTTTTAAAACATTTTAGCTGAGGATGCACGGCGACAATTGTATGATATTATTCCTTGATATCAATGATCAGTTGAAGGATTTGAAGAAACTATCAAAGAAACAGCAGCAATAGCAGATGATTTTGTTTTTTGAATCCATCTTTACACCTCAATAATCCATTTGTCCTTGAAAAAAAGAAAAGACAGGCATGTTTTGAGTTTTGAGAGGAATGATCCTCTTCTCGATCGAAAAGAAACGTATAAATTTGATTGCTTCAGTAGAATTTTGGATTTTCTTTCGAAGATCTCACAAAGTATTGCCAGGATCTATATTTAGCGTTCGGGAGTGATAACACTGCTGATATTGATGGAGTAGAAATCTATGATGTATTGACAGCTTTATTTGAAGCAAAAAGTCCTAGAACGCTGCCTATGAAGTTTTGGGATTCATACCAAGAAGTACTCTTTGTTTTCCACCCCAAATGCTACTATTACATTACACATTATGCAAACATTACCAGTTTTAGTAGCTTCTGGGCGCGATTTTCCAAAACTGAAACTAATTACAAATTATTTAAGATGAACCATGTCCAAAAATTGTAAATCAGGATTAATGTAATATCAACTGAAATTACTACAGAAGAAAAGATTTAACTGAAATATGAATATTTGGCCAGGGATCTATAAGGCCATCGAGAAGTACTGTCGGGAATGCCCTGAGTGTCAGAAAAGAACCTAGAGAGGAGTCTCTCAGGAGGGGGGGAAGGGCTGTGGAACTATATGCATCCTTAGCATTGGCGTATAATAAGTCCAGTGTTTTGTTTTCTCTGGTCGGGCACTTAACAAACTGGTGGAAAGTAGGCAGAGTGGTGGAAATAGATACGTGGTTAAAGTCCCCTGAAATAGCTATAAAAGCGCTAGGGTGCTTTGTTTTTAGCCTGGCTGTGACTGTGTTTATGACGTCACGCGCTACCTCTGCATTTGCCGTAGGTGGAATGTAAACAACGACAAAGATGGCGCATGTAAACTCCTGCGGCAGATAGTAAGGACGCAGTCCTACGGCTACCAGTTCGATGTCTGGGTTACAGACGCGCTCCTTAACATGAGTATGTCCAGGATTACACCATCTGTTGTTGACAAGCACCACGAGCCCCCTTCCTTTCCTCTTGCCGCTCTCGGTGTTTCTGTCCGCCTGCACCGTCTGAAAGCTGCCGATGGTAACATTCGAGTCCGGAATAAGTTCCTGCAGCCACGTCTCGGTGAAACACATGATACTGCATTCACGATACTCCCTCTGGCTCCTCACCAATGCTCCCAGTTCACCCATATTGTTCGCTAAGGACCTCACATTTCCCAGGATGATCGAAGGAAGGTAGGGTTTAAATCTCCTTCTCTTCGCCTTTCGCCTCGGCTTCTCCTCCTCAGCTCCTCCGGCACCAATGGCTTTTCTCCAGTGAGTAGAGCCAGACGCGCTAGCGCGATCAGCTGGTCCCGCGTGTAGACAATGCCTCTGTAGCTATTGGCATTAGATAGAAAAAGAGGTACGAGTATCAGAAAAAACAAGAAAAAGTTTCTCAGCTTCCTAGTATCCATTATGTTGTGATCGCAAATCTAGTTGCCGGCAAAGGTATGAAGAAAAAACACCAACACACTAGCATTAACTAACTGAAAGAAACAAAAAGACACAGAGCTGCTGTAGCAGGCTGCCACTAACACGGCGGCATCTTGAATTTGTACCAGTCTGAGCTAGTATTGTCCTACTCCCCACCTCACAACCTTCGCTCTTCTAATTCTGGTCTCCTGTCTGTCCCCCAAGCCTGTCTATGGGTGACAGGGCCTTCTGGTGTGATGCTCCAAAGCTCTGGAATTCTATTCCTAAGGATGCCAGAGAGTCACCTTCCCTGAGCACAATTAAATCAAGACTTAAACCTTCATTCAATTGCTTTGCTCTTCCACTGTATTCCAAACCCTTATTGTAATGGTGTAATTCTGTTGTCTCCTCTCATTGTGTATTTTTTTTCTGTAGAGTGCTTTATTATTTATGTACACAGCAAGCAAATGTTCTCTTTCACAGAGCACACCATTAGCATTAAGCCTTATTAGCTACTAGCCAGCAGCCACAGTGGCAACCCACTGAAGCTAATCAGGTGTGAGCCTGGTCAGTACCTGGATAAAAATAATAATAATAATTATTAATAATAATTGCTTACACTCATATAGCGCTTTTCTGGACACTCCACTCAAAGTGCTTTACAGGTAGTGGGGACTCCCCTCTACCACCACCAATGTGCAGCCCCACCTGGATGATGCGACGGCAGCCATAGTGCGCCAGAACACTCGGATCGGAGACTCCTGGGAAAAACTAAGGTTGCTGCTGGAAAAGGTGTTAGTGGGGCCAGTAGGGGGTGCTCATCTTGTGGTCTGTGTGGGTCCTAATGCCCCAGTATAGTGACGGGGACACTGTACTGTAAAAAGGCGCCGTCCTTTGGATGAGACGTAAACCAAGGTTCTGACTCTACATGATCATTAAAAATCCCAGGGCGCTTCTTGAAAAGAGTAGGGGTGTTACCCTGGTGTCCTGGCCAAATTTCCACCTGGTCTTTACCCATCATGGCCTCCTAATAACCCCCATCTCTGAACTGGCTTCATCACACTGCTCTCCTCCCCACTGAGAGCTGGTGTGTGCTGAATGTAGGGCTGGGCTATGTGGCCTACAATTTAAATCATGGTATAATTTTAATTTGTAATTTTGGACAGTAATGATATATACAGATGCAGCCATTCAAAATGCGCGGGTGATACCGCATTATTTTCCGGTATGCTGTACGCAGTCTACCGCAAGCTACCGGTAAATAACACGAGTTACCGGTAAATACCGCTAGTTACCGTAAATTCTCCTATAATACGACAAGCAAAATAATAGTATCCGGAATTTCCGCAAGGTGGAGCTAATAAAGCTCAACCTCTCATGTTTGAGCTGTGGCCATCAGTCTTTAACGAAGATATTACTAATAGTATTAATAATGAATGACCTTGGACAAGCTGTCAGTGTAAACTCAAAGTATTGCCCTTGTCAACATTCTTTTTTTCATTGACCGTCTTTGTAAAAGTAACACCACAGCATTTCGCAATCACGCATTTGTTTCCAATCATGCAAAGTACAGTGATTCACCATGCCTTTCACATGCTCATAAAAGAGATTGATTTAGGAACATAAACATATTACCGTATGCAAACTGTACTGTATACAGTATGTATATGTATATTTAATGTCTTAATTGTGCCCGTTTAAGTATTGAATATTCATATCTAATTTTACCACTGAAGGGAAATCTTAGTAGCTGAGCATAAAAAGAATAGGAGCATACTGCAACGTGTGTGAACGCCATAAACGATATTAATTTTGGAACATAAACATACAGTATATAGCTGGTCTTGGTACTTTAAAGAAAAAAAATACACACCAGTATTCCATTTCTCCCTAAACATTTTAAGCTTCGAAGTCTTTAACTAACGTGATACCGGAGTCAACAAGCATACTTTTAGAATTTAGATTAAAAGGGAATATAATATGGAATCGTGTATCTAAAGAATTTAATAACGGTATGATTATATTCGTGTACTGCGACAGGGCTGTGTAGGGCTGTATTGCCTCCCTATTCATGTGAGTTCCCCTGTAGCCTACTGGTCTAGGTGCGTGACTAACAATGCACAGGTTGTGTGTTCAAATCCAACTGGTACTGGACTTTTCTTTTAACAAACATTTCTTTGAAAAAATAGAATAGCGATATTATGGACAATCAATTGACTTTTATATTTCAAAATATCGCAACATGATCGATTCTAAGTCATTTTTGATAACAATGAATAGTCACCTTCTTCCCTTCTGACAGCGGTTCCTGCTTCTATTGTGTGTGTGTGTGCAACAGAGTAAATTTTTATAGAGAAATGGAGGCTGGACAGTATGCGTTACAATATAAACATTTATATTGATTTAAATCGTGTTCTGATTTAAATCACAAACGTGTGTTTAATTATGTGTTTTTTAATCATAATCAGGCTAATGCATTTCTACATTTTCTGTATGAACCAGCTTAGAGGTTCATACAGAAAAACAGCTTGTGTTTAAATTGAGTGTAAGGTAATTTTACTTACACTCAATTCCCTTACACAAAGCAGAAGGGAAATCTTCTGCCCCTTATGCAAAACCCTTATGCAAAACCAAACCCTCCTCCCATCCCAGTTTACCCTCTTTATCATCCTCAAAATCTACCTCGGTTTTCAACTTAAAGCATTACTGCTTACATGGTTTTTGAGGGGGAGGTGTCTTTCGCTGGAAATCTCGCCTGCCTCCACTACTCAACCCCCCTCCCTCCCGGAGTGCTGGCTGTGACGAATTAAACCGGTCTCACAGGTATTCAAAGTAGGAAGTACAGTGTTAAGTGGTAGCTGGGCTACTCCCTCAATAGAATCGCTTTAACATGCTAATGCATTGGTTTAACAGTACGCTGGGCAAACGTTCCAAGGTCAAATTCTTCCAGCACGGGGGTACCTTTAAAGCGGAGACGACGGCACCGAAATTTTTTGGCGCGCCTTCTCTTTAAAGCCCTGGCCAAATATGAAGACAGTACGTACAGTTATAATTCAAACCGAATTAAAAACTACACATCCCAGTTACCATGGTGGTGCTTGTGATCATTGCGTTTAACCAACGAAACAGGGCGAAAAATCAGTCACATGACTTTGGGGCAGAGTTTCGAAAGTCCCTTAAATACATTGAGCACAGCTTTCTCACCACTTAAGATTGCTTTTGATACCATCCTTACACAAAGCAGAAGGGAAATCTTAGTGCCTGAGCATAAAAAGAATAGGAGCATACTGCAACGCGTGTGAAGTCCAGAACACGATTTAAATCAATATAAATGTTTATATTGTAACACATACTGTCCAGCCTCCATTTCTCTATAAAAATTTACTCTGTTGCACACACACACAATAGAAGCAGGAACCGCTGTCAGAAAGGAAGAAGGTGACTATTCATTGTTATCAAAAATGACTTAGAATCGATCATGTTGCGATATTTTGAAATATAAAAGTCAATTGGTTGTCCATAATATCGCTATTCTATTTTTTTGAAGAAATGTTTGTTAAAAGAAAAGCCCAGCACCAGCTGGATTTGAACACACAACCTGTGCATTGTTAGTCACACACCTAGACAAGTAGGCTACAAGACAGCTCACATGAACAGGGAGGCGAAACAGCCTTACACAGCCCTGTCGCAGTACACGAATATAATCATACCATTATTAAATTCTTGAGATACGCGATTCCATATTATATTCCCTTTTAATCAAATTCTAAAAGTATGCTTGTTGACTCCAGTATCACGTTAGTTAAAGACTTCGAAGCTTAAAATGTTTAGGGAGAAATGGAATACTGGTGTGTATTTTTTTCTTTAAAGTATCAAGACCAGCTATATACTGTATGTTTATGTTCCAAAATTAATATCGTTTATGGCCTTCACACGTGTTGCAGTATGCTCCTATTCTTTTTATGCTCAGCTACTCAGATTTCCCTTCAGTGGTAAAATTAGATATGAATATTCAATACTTAAACGGGCACAGTTAAGACATTAAATATACATATACATACTGTATACAGTACAGTTTGCATACGGTAATATGTTTATGTTCCTAAATCAATCTCTTTTATGAGCATGTGAAAGGCATGGTGAATCACTGTACTTTGCATGATTGGAAACAAATGCGTGATTGCGAAATGCTGTGGTGTTACTTTTACAAAGACGGTCAATGAAAAAAAGAATGTTGACCAGGGCAATACTTTGAGTTTACACTTACAGCTTGTCCAAGGTCATTCATTACTAATACTATTAGTAATATCTTCGTTAAAGACTGATGGCCACAGCTCAAACATGAGAGGTTGAGCTTTATTAGCTCCACCTTGCGGAAATTCCGGATACTATTATTTTGCTTGTCGTATTATAGGAGAATTTACGGTAACTAGCAGTATTTACCGGTAACTCGCGGTATTTACCGGTAGCTTGCGGTAGACTGCGTACAGCATACCGGAAAATAATGTGGTATCGCCCGCGCATTTTGAATGGCTGCATCTGTATATATAACCCTGACCCGTGCTGAGAAAGGCAGAGAGATACTGATACTCTAGACCGGTCAGGAGCTACAACAGTGCCTCATACAGACAACTACAGGCCACGGACTAAAGAGAAGCAGTTCCTTCAGTCTGTTAGTGTGGGACACTCCTTTTGGATTAAAAAAGACTCTGTTCCTCCAGCTTGGCAGTGTGGGACACATCCTTCAGACTAAAGAGACTCAGTTCCTTCAGACTGTCATTTTGGGACTCAAGACTAAAGAAACCCCCTCCAGAGCCTGTTCCTTCAGGCTCAGAGCTGCATTATTTTAGACACAGAGGGATGGGATCCTACCCCTTTCCTGTCGACATGTCTGTCTGTGCTTTCAGCGCTTGGAGGAGTCAGGGACAAACAAACAGGTTCTGAGGATCCTCAGGGAGAAGAGGCCATGCTGCCACCTCATGCCCTTTCCTGGGGACCGACTGCTTTGGAGTCAACAGGGAACCATGCAAGGTTAAAACCGGACAGTTCCACTCCCAGAGCAGCTGCCCTAATCTTGTAGACAGGTGTTCTGGTCAACCACAGGGAGGTACTGTTGAGTAGCAAACCAGCTACAGGTAGCTCCGGGTGGTAAAGTTCTGCAATGCTGTGAGTTTGTTAATGGCCTGGAAGCATGTGTGGTACAATGCAGGGAGTGTTTGGTGTGGAGGGTGGAAACTCGGATTAAGGAAGACACGTTGCCATGGAAACCACACCAGACTTGAATAGGTGAATGAACTGCAGCTGTAGAAGTGGTTTAAAAGGGGGGGGACATCCAGCAAGAACATAGTGTGGCTGTGGCTGCAGTAGTGAAAGGACAAATGTGGAGGCTCCGCTGTGGGAGAGCCGGGCTGAAGCTTGACAGTAGCGGCTGTGAGCTGCTGTGAGCCGCTACTAGTCGGGACGATGTTAGAAGAGTGTGCCGCCATGTCTAGTATGAGTGAATAAAGAATGATTCGCTGATGAATTAACCTTGTGAGGGGGTGGAGACGAATGACAATTCCAGCGGGGATTATGAGAGGAATAGCCTGCGGGGAAAAGAGTGAAAACGTCAGTCTGTGAGGAGACTGACAGAAGAAACTGAGCTTTATGAGATCATAGAAAGATTTAAAGGGACAGCATCCTGCTAGTGTGTGAGAGAAGGGCTGTCGTGTCCACTGTATGTGTGAGTTGTGAGTTAGTGTGTGTGGATCAGAGAGGGTTGTGTGGTAGAGGGACCCTCCCCCTGGCAATACATTGTTATCGGGGAAGCGAGTGGGGTCTATCTAGTTGCACCCTCTGGGAGATAGTGCGGTGGTGGCTGGGCACAATGAAGTGAGCTGGCAGCTACGTAGGTGTAACACAGTGGTGCGCTGGCAGCTGTGAGTTCATTACCTAAAGGTGTGAGAGTGAGAAACCAGAGAGGTTGTGAGTGTGTGTTAGAGAGGGACAGTGTGTTGGGTCTCGGCACAGTGTGTAGTGCCGAATAGACTGATGTAGGTAGGTAGTGTGAGCTTGTGTGAGCCACCAGGTTGTAACTCAACCTGGTGGCGTCAGGGGAGGACATCATGGCTGGAGGTGGACCTGGGAATCTGAGGCACCTGTTGAGTGTGAAACAGTGACCTAATGGAGTAGAAGCATGAGGCTCTGTGTTGGGGTCTGGAAGCAGGAGGTTCCTAGCAGTGAGGAGAAACGGATGAACTGGAGACTCTGAAGTCAAATGGCCCAGATGTAATGGATTATGGATTTATGTATCCTGCTACCTCAATGATGTGGTTAGTGTCACGACCACCAGCCAGCGGAGATCAACACGTAAGCGAGCCAATCAGCACCAGCAGCGGATTACTACTAACAAGCGCCGCCGCACGAGTTAACACACCTGCAATTGCTCTACTGTGCGGCACGCCGGGTTATTTATACCATTCGTACCTGATTCCCGTTGCTCGGTATTGAGTTCACTACTTGTTGCTCAGCCTAGCGTTCTTACCCCTCTTTTGCCTTCCTGGAATTCTGCCTGCACCTTTTGCCTTCGGACTTCGGATCTTGTCTCGCCCCTTGGATTGTTTGCTATCATTGCCTGTTTTGGATTTGACCCTGTAGCTCTCTTTTCGACTACGATTCTGTCTCACGTTTTGGATTGTTCGCCACCAGTGCCTTTACCGGATCTCGACTTACCTTCGCCTTCGGACTACGACTCAGCTCCTGGATTTGCTCGGTACGTTTACTTACCTCCTTGCGACTCCTGCATCTGCATCGGATCACCTCTACAGAGCAGCGTTACAGAATACCGAGCCGATTATGGATCCCGCAGACGCACAGACCCTTCGTTCCCTTCTCCCGCAGCAATCCCAAACCATCGCCCAGCTTCAATCTTCTCTCCAACTGCTCACTAACCAAGTCGCCTGGCTTTTTTCTTCCCCTGTTTCGCCGGCTCCCGCACCGATTCCTACAACGCCTTTTTTACAAACACCTTCTCCAACCACCGCGGCCCCGCTCACCACTCCCTCAACTTTACCATTTGTACTCCCGGAGAAGTATGACGGCAATCCTGCAGGCTGCAGGGGCTTTATTGCCCAGTGCTCCCTGGCTTTTCAGCTGCAGCCTGAGCGTTTTTCTACTTCTCGACAGAGGATCGGATTCGCACTTTCCTTGCTCACAGGCAAAGCATTGGATTGGGCTGCAGTATTGCTTGCTAGAGGAGATCAGCAGTTCTCTGACTTTCAGCTTTTTGCTGACCGTCTCCAGGCGCGTTTTTCTCGAAGCAACCCGGATTTGACTTGCCTTCGGCTTACCTCTCTTCGCCAGGGCGACAGACCACTGCAAGATTATGTGGCTGAATTCCAAGCCCTCGCCACGGAGTCTGCCTGGAACCCGGAAGCTTTGGTTTGCCTCTTCGCTAAGGGTCTCTCGGAGGATCTAAAGGACCACCTGGTGCTCATGTTCTTACCAACCTGGTCTCTAGAGGCGGCTATCGCTGCGGTAGTTGAATTGGACACTCGCATTCGGCTGCGGAGAGCGGAGAGACACCCGGGAAGCAGACCTGTGCGCCCCATGGGTCCTCCCCTCGTGGCGCCCACCCTGCCACATGCACCCCTGTCCTTGGAGGAAAAGAAAAGGCACCGTCAGGAGGGGCTGTGTCTGTACTGCTCTGCGTCGGGTCACCTGCTCGCTACTTGTCCTTTGAGACCCCCACATCCACCTCGAGCTCCCCCACTGCCTACTGTTAGTGTCAGTAGTGCTGTTTTTTCACAATCCTCTTCAGGGCCTTTATTCCCAGCTGAGATTTCCTGGATGGACACGCACTTTCCCCTTTCGGTTTTGGTGGATTCAGGGGCAGCTGGGAATTTTATGGATGCCTCTTTTGCTAAGAAGTGGGATATTCCTCTTGCTCCGCTTTCACCCCCTATCTGCATTCAAGCGTTGGATGGGTCACCGATCGCTCCTGGACGTATTTCCTGGCAGACCATTCCCCTATCCCTTACTGTTGGTGCCACTCACGTGGAGGACATTTCACTCCTTCTCCTGGACTCCCCTGCTTACCCTGTGATCCTGGGCCTTCCCTGGCTCAAAAAGCATGATCCCCACATCTCCTGGGCCAAGAATGAGATCATTGCCTGGAGCCATGCCTGTCGTGACAACTGTTGTCGTCCTCCACTCAAGGTTGCTGCTTCAGTAAACCTCTTGGAAGAACACTCTATTATTCCCCCCCAATATGCACATTTGAAGCAAGCCTTTGACAAACAGAAAGCTCTATCGCTCCCCCCTCACCGCACCTACGACTGTGCAATAGATTTGCTTCCAGGAGCACTCCCACCCAAAGGACGGATCTACCCGCTCACTCAGACAGAGAATGAAGCCCTGCAGGATTATATCAAGGAGGCCCTGAATTCTGGTTTTATTCGTCCCTCCTCGTCCCCAGCCTGTGCTGGGTTCTTCTTCATAGGGAAGAAGGACGGCTCCTTGAGGCCGTGTATTGATTACAGAGGCCTGAACTCCATTACAGTCAAACATCCCTACCCCTTGCCTTTAATCCCAGCCGCTCTGGAGTCCCTACGTGGAGCCTCCATTTTCTCAAAACTAGATCTACGGGGGGCTTATAATGTAATCAGGATCCGTGAAGGGGATGAGTGGAAGACGGCCTTTATGACCACGCACGGCCACTATGAATATCAGGTGATGCCTTTTGGACTCGCTAATGCCCCGGCAGTCTTCCAATCCTTCATAAATGACATCTTTAGGGACATTATTGGAAAATTTGTCTTGGTATACTTGGATGACATCCTCATTTTTTCCACTGACCCTCAGGAACATGTCCATCACGTCCAGGAGGTCTTGTCCAGACTCATCGACAACCAGCTCTACGCCAAGCTTGAGAAATGCATTTTTCATGCTTCTAAGATTCACTTTCTGGGCTACATTATTTCTCCTCTTGGAGTCGAGATGGACTCAGCCAAGGTGGCAGCTATCAATGATTGGCCTGTGCCACGTAATTTGAAGCAAATCCAACGCTTTCTAGGTTTTGCCAACTTCTACAGGCGATTCATCCGGAACTTTAGCTCCGTGGTGGCGCCCATTACGGCTCTGACCCGCAACCGTCCTAGTCGGGGTAAATGGAATCCGGAGGCTAACCAGGCATTCCTGCGCTTGAAACGTCTCTTCAGCTCCGCTCCTCTCCTACGGCATCCGGATCCCTCCCGGCCTTTCATTGTTGAAGTTGACGCCTCTGCCCATGGGGTTGGTGCAGTCCTCTCCCAGCGCCTCGAAGAGGATCGCCTCCCTCATCCATGTGCTTTCTTTTCCAAGAAGCTCTCTCCTACTGAGGTTAACTATGATGTGGGCAATCGGGAACTCCTAGCTATCAAGCTGGTCCTCGAGGAATGGAGACACTGGCTGGAGGGGGCTCAGCACCCCTTTGTCATTATCACGGACCATAAGAACCTGTCCTATATTCAATCTGCCAAGCGCCTCAACTCACGTCAGGCCCGTTGGTCACTTTTCTTTTCTCGTTTCAATTTTGTTATCACTTACACTCCTGGTTCCAAGAATGGGAGGGCTGATGCACTCTCTCGGCTCCATGACCCCCCAGACCTGGACGACACACCTGAACCAATCATCTCTCCTAACAGAATCGTGGCAGCGATTCATTTCTCCATTGAAGATCAGGTCAGGCGTGCCCTCAACGGAACTACAGTTCCTCTGTGCTGCCCCCCAGATAAGCTTTTCGTCCCGAACAACTTACGTTCTGCGGTTTTGCAGTGGGGACATGATTCCCGGTTTGCCGGCCACCCTGGATGCAGACGCACTCTGGACCTCCTCACCAGGGACTTTTGGTGGCCTTCCATGCGATCTGATGCAGCAGAGTACGTCCGGGCTTGCCCGGTCTGTGCCAGGAGCAAGACTCCGCGCTCTAGGAAGGCTGGCCTCCTTCACCCCCTTCCAATCCCACACCGCCCTTGGTCCCACATAGCTGTTGACTTCATTACGGACCTTCCTAACAGTCAGGGTCATACGGTAATCATGGTGGTCTCCGATCGTTTTTCCAAAGCAGCCCATTTTGTCCCCCTCCCAGCATTGCCCACAGCCCAGGAAATGGCATCTTTGTTTGTACAACAGGTCTTTAGGATACATGGTTTGCCTGATGACGTTGTCTCGGACAGGGGACCTCAATTTATCTCGGCCTTTTGGAAGGCTTTCTGTCAAACTCTAGGGACTCATGTATCTTTGACTTCTGGTTATCATCCTGAGGCCAATGGTCAGGTGGAAAGGACCAATCAAAGCCTCCTGACCTTTTTGAGAGCCTTCACCTCCAGCTCACAGGATGATTGGTCATCACTACTTCCCTGGGCAGAATATGCCCACAATTCTCTTACCTCCTCCTCCACAGGTCTCTCTCCCTTCCTTTGTTCTTTAGGTTATCAGCCCACTCTCATCCCTGTCACACCTCCACTCACGGCAGTGCCGTCCGTGCAACAATATATTGCCAAACTGCGAAGGACCTGGAAAATGGCGAGGACAGCTCTTATTAAGTCAACCCAGCGCCACGCCAAATTCGCCAACCGACACCGCAGACCAGCCCCTCGTTTTCGGAAAGGACAGTTTGTTTGGTTATCTACACGGAACCTACCTATACATCAGCCTTCCAAAAAGCTTGGGCCTAGATATATTGGTCCCTTCCGGATTCGTTCCCGGATCACCCCGGTTACCTTCCGCCTTGCTCTCCCCCCTACCCTCAGAATCCACCCCTCATTTCATGTCTCCCTCCTGAAACCTGTTTACCGCTCGCCCCTTGCGGCTCCCCAACGTCACCCGCCACCTCCTTGTCGCATTCAGGGGCGCCCGGCTTATACGGTCCACAAGATCATTGACTCCAGATGGAACCGCGGTACCCTTCAGTATTTAGTCGACTGGGAGGGTTTTGGTGCCGAGGAGAGTTGGGTTCCAGAGAAGGATATTTTGGACCCTACACTAATCAGTGACTTTCACAAGGACTATCCTAATCGGCCGTCTCGGGCGTCGGGAGCAGCTCGTGAAGGGGGGGGTACTGTCACGACCACCAGCCAGCGGAGATCAACACGTAAGCGAGCCAATCAGCACCAGCAGCGGATTACTACTAACAAACGCCGCCGCACGAGTTAACACACCTGCAATTGCTCTACCGTGCGGCACGCCGGGTTATTTATACCATTCGTACCTGATTCCCGTTGCTCGGTATTGAGTTCACTACTTGTTGCTCAGCCTAGCGTTCTTACCCCTCTTTTGCCTTCCTGGAATTCTGCCTGCACCTTTTGCCTTCGGACTTCGGATCTCGTCTCGCCCCTTGGATTGTTTGCTATCATTGCCTGTTTTGGATTTGACCCTGTAGCTCTCTTTTCGACTACGATTCTGTCTCACGTTTTGGATTGTTCGCCACCAGTGCCTTTACCGGATCTCGACTTACCTTCGCCTTCGGACTACGACTCAGCTCCTGGATTTGCTCGGTACGTTTACTTACCTCCTTGCGACTCCTGCATCTGCATCGGATCACCTCTACAGAGCAGCGTTACAGTTAGTGTGATTGCCACCCTCAGTGGAAAGTGTGTGTATGATAAAGAAAAGAAACCCCAAAGAGCTTATAAAGGAGTGTGACAGGGAGAATGAGAGCCTGATCATGCCCAATGTGGTGTTAACTACCCCCATGGCACCACACAGGTTTCAAACAAGAGGAGGACATCCAGCTTCTGTAGTAGATAGCAGATCATTGATCTGAGAATCTCATCCAGCTGGATAGCTTGTGCCACACTCTCACTGCTCTTTGTGTAAAGATGCACCTTCTGCTCTCAGTTTTAATGCACTTGTTTCCATTTGTGTCTGGTTGGTGGTTTAGTGTTCATTTTGAGGAAATCCACTGGGTTGCATGTGTCAGAGTTTGTGAGGATTGTGAATAGCAAAAATTAGTAGTCTAGTCTAAATTCAAGACTAGCTTCTATTACTCATTTGATTTCTCGTGTTTTTCTAAGAAATGAATGAACAGTTTCAGCACTGCTTGAAAGAGTACATCAACCACATTGTCCAGGTCCTGCAGACAATACAGTCAACTGTGACAGGAAAGACACTGGCAGAGATATTCAAGGTAAGACATTATTCATTGAACCAATCAACAGCCATCAATACACCACTAGGGTAAAACACATCAAAGATCATGTTAAAAAGTTAAAAACCAGTACAGTGCAGTAAAGCCCTATATACTACAAGCCATACAGTGGATACAGTGTGATATGAACTGTTAGTTGTTCTGATGTGTTGTCTGTCAATTATTGAGAATGAATTCAGAAACCTTATTCATTAATTACAAAATGTACAATAAATTTCTCTTGGTGCAGGTATTGACATAAATTCCAATAACATAAAAGTAATATCTATATATATATTTAATGGCACATGCTACTGATATTTTCTGTAAATAAACACAGTATTAATTTTACATTTTATTACTTAACTGTGTGTATCGTTAAATTGTACATATCACTTTTTATCTGTAGATTTTGTTTTTGCACTACAAATGAAGATGTACAGCTGATCACAGAGGAGGGATGAGAGAAGTGTCCTTGTTTATAAGAGTTATGGCCTGGGGGAAGAAGCTGTGTAGGTGTCAGTCCCAATTTGACAGAACTGGGGCTTACTAACACCTGCATAGCCTGTGATGGAAACTGTGAAGCTGTGACCCCACACTACACAACGAAACCACACTGAACTTGTTCTTGTCTTCACAGGAAGTGGCACATGTGATTCTCACAAGCACATACAGAATTTCCTCTCCTGCAGAGGTGTGTCCCTCTCTTCCCTGCTGACCCTTTTCAACTGTTCTCTGTTCCTGTTTTCAGTTCCTTCAGAATACAGAGACTCAGTTCCTTCAGCCTGTCAGGATAGATCATTCCTTGAAATGTGTGTTTCATTCCAGAACATCTCTATCAATGTCAGTTAAATCGGTAACTCCTTTGCTTCCTCCTCCAGCTAATCCATGCCCTCAACAAGCTCACTCTCCGGCATGTGAAGCAGGAGTTCACCATCTTTCTGAATGAGCAGGTAACAGTGTGTGAAAGTGTGTGACAATGTTAGTATAAAGGTGTCAGAGAGTGTGTGTGTGCTTGAACTCCTGGGCTTGTTGACCTTGCTCCCCCTTTCTTCAGAGAATGATCATGCACAACACCACACAGGGGATGAGGAGGACTGTGGAGCTGAAAGAGGCTGAGCTGAAGGCCCGTGTGCAGGGTGAAGTCAGTCAGCAGGATTTCCAGAAACTCTTGGAGATCCTGGGCTCTGAGCGTGAGACATTCCTGAAAGAATATACTCTCCTCATCATCATGAGGGAGAAGCAGGAATTCGCCAACTTTCTGAATGAGCAGGTGAGTGTGTGTGTGTGTGTGTGTGTGTGTGTGTGTGTGCATATAAGAAACTGGAGGGGGGAGGGGGAGAAACAAGGAGGGTGTGGAAGACTGAGTGACATGGGTTTAGACAGTGACGATGCACAGGAAAGGTTTTCTGTTTGCACCTAAGACCGCAGTCTTTCTGCAACTAAAGCCTGTATTCAACTAGAGACAAATGGCATCTTCCTGTCCTGTTTTGTTTATGCTTGAAACACTTCTGACACTGTCTTTTCCCTGTATATTTATTTAATATGTTAAAGTCTAGCCTACTTTTAATGTATAATAAGGAAAGTGTAACTTCAGTTAACTGAGCATATCTTACTGAGTGCTAGGAGAAACCCATTCTCTGTGATATGCTCCCCTTCAGAATATTGAATTAAAGATCTCTGTTTGACAATCTTCTGACAAGCTTGTCTGGAAAGCTGAGTGAAGACTGAGTTTTTTTCTTTGAGGGTTTGTGAATGAGAAACAAGGAAGGTTTGTGTGTGAGAGTGAGAAACATGGAGGGTCTGTGAGTGATGAAGAAGAAGGGTATGAGAGTGAGAAACGAGGAAACAAGGAGGGTGTGAGAGTGTGTGTGAGAAACAAGGAGGGCATGAGAGTGTGTGAGAGAAACAAGGAGGGTGTGAGACTATGTGAGAGAAACAAGGAGAGCGTGTGAGTGTGTGAAACAAGGAGGGTTGAGAGGCTGTGTGTGAGAGAAACAAGGAGGGTGTGGGACTGATGAAGAAGGGTGTGAGAGTGATGAAGAAGGGTGTGAGTATGAAACAAGAAGTGTGTGTGTGTTCTACTTATAATCCTTCTGTTTTCTTTTTTTGAAGTTTATTATTCGGAGACGAAATACTACAATGAAGGGCAAATACATATAGACTCTGCAAAATATTACAAAACAACATCAAATGTATTAACTAAACTGCAAAGACAGCCAGCACATTATAAATGTTACATTAGGGGTAACAGAAAATAATAAGGTTCCACGCAACAACATTTGTGTAAACTAGTTTTCCAAGAGCATTTTTAGATTGCAGGCAGAAGACAGGGTACTCCCAGCATGGGAAGCCAGTTTATCTACCAGCATGTCTTTGGACTTTGGGAGGAAACAGGAGCACCTAGAGAAAACCCAAATGAACACAGGAGAACATGCAAACTCCACCCAGATAGAGCCCCAGGACCAGAACTGAAACGAAGGCACCAGCGGCGCGAGACAGCGATACTAACCATGGGTCCCCTCATCTTTTTCAAGATTTGATGTTTTCACACTCCTGCTTTCAAGCTGTTGTGCAGCAATGTCCTCTCTGTGTTTCTCTTTCCCCTAATGTTAAAGTCTTGTGACTGCTAGAGGTTTTTCAAGAACCTACTGGTTCTGACCTACAGCATGCAGCAACAGAATTATCAGTTATGATCAGTAAGAATTTCTTTATTTTCCATTATTGTTACTACAAAGCAATCCTACTTCTTGTCTGTCACAATATCAGGGAGCAGGGTGTCACAGGGAGGGCAGGAGGGGTGCCCAAGTTAGTTATTTTAAAACAGAACAATGGCTCGGCCACAATAGCACTTAGGTGCAAAAGTGATGATTTATTAGGACAGTGCTCCCCACAAACCAACAAACAATTATATATAGTGGAAAAGTAAAGAAATGAAACAAATATACACAAAAAATAATAAGCTCTTCCTCTGATAATTACAAACAAGGAGTCCCAACACACTTAGCCCCTATCAGCTCTCTCACACAGCTAAGTACAAATAAACAGAAAATATAACGTTAGCCCTTCAGAGTTTGTGTTTGTGTCTGATTTACTACAGATAACAGGAAACCGATTTCAAAATAAATTCTGGTAATGTTTTGCATGTATGAAATGGGAAACTGCCAGCCAAGCCACAAGGGTGCACCCTCAATAGCTAGCTAACTGACAGGAAAGTGGATGCAATACAGGTGTAACTTGTGGGATAATGTGTGTCGTGTACTGTACCGTCCGTGGACGGTGAAAGAGATCCCTCTGTCACACAGGGTTTTAAAAGAACCTAAGATTTGAAAAGGTTCTGCTTGAAGTCAGATCTTACTGTCTCTGCGCTCTATGTGTCCTAGATACTGAGACAACCTGACCTCCAGAAAACCATTTACTCCTCTGAAAGCTCCAGTAGAGTTTATGGCTCGCTCCCAAACCTCAAGAAAGAAACATTACCCAAAAATGTTCTCAGACATCCCTACAAAGGTTCACCTTGCAGACAATATTGCGAGGAACTGAGGATCCTTTGATATGTTAAAGTCTTGCAAGGAGGGTGTGTGTGTTAGGGTGAGAAACATCGAGGGTGTGAGAGTGAGAAACAAGGAGGGTGTGAGAGTAATAAAGAAGGGTGTGAGTTTGAAACAAGGAGGGTGTGTTCGTGTGAGAAACAAGGAGTGTGTATGAGAAATGAGGAGGGTGTGAGTGTGTGAAACAAGGAGGGTGTATTAGTGTGTGAAACAAGGAGGGTGTGAGAGTATGAGAAACAAGAAGCATGTGAGAGTTAGAAACACGGAGGCTGTGAGAGTGTGACAAACAAGGAGGGTATGAGAGAGTGTTTGTAAGTCACATTGTCTGTGTATTTTACTGGATGCCACTGGGATGTCTTCTGCTTGTTTCTGGGGTATTTTGGGGTTGGCTCCTTTTTGTTTCTGGGAGCCCTGTGCAGTTCAGAGGGCGTAGTGTGATGCCCTCTGCTCTAAAGTGAACCTGTGCTCTGTTTCCTCAGAGAAGTATCATGCCCGTCCCCACACAGGGGATGAGGAGGACTGTAGAACAGAAGGAGGTAGAGCTGCTGTCCCATTTGCAGGGTGAAGTCAGTCAGCAGGACTTCCAGGAGCTCTCACAGTTCCTCGGCTCTGAGCGAGAGAAGTTCCTGAAGGAGTTAATTCTCCTGCAGGCGCAGCAGGAATTTGATGGCTTTCTGCATAAGCAGGTAAATATATGATTGTGTGGGAATATTTTGAGTTTATAGATGTGTGTGGGAGTTTAATTGGGGTACCTCTTGCTTCATTCTGGGGTGTCCTGATGGACACTCCTTGTTTCTTTGTGTACATTTGCATTCTGTTTTTGTCCGGGGTGTTCTGGCATAGGCTCTTGTGTCCAGGGTGTTCTGGAGCAGTCTTGTTTCTGGGGTGTACTGGAATGTTCAAAAGATATATGGAGCTATCCTTTACTCTGAAGTGTACTTACCCCTCAATGTTCTGTAGAGCAATAACATGCTGAAACGTCCAAAGAAGATGAGGGACATGTTGGAGGTAAAGAAGACAGAACTGCTGGACTATGTAAAGGACAAAGTCAGCCAGTGGGAGTTTGAGGAGCTCTGCGAGTACACAGCCACTAAGAGTGAGAAGTTCCTGCAGATCTATCAGATCAAGTTTGGCCTGACTGTGGGCTGTGTGGTGACCATACCTGTGCTGACCGTGGCTGGGGGTGGCTGGAGGCGTGGCTGGGGCCTTCTTGGTCGGGGGCGCTATAACTGTGCAGGCTGGGATCGCCACAGGAACTATAGTCGGCACTACGGCCAGCGTATGGGTGGGTAGAGCAGCGTCAGCCGTCTACGAGCGGATCAAGAGGAACAGGCCATAACAGTGATACCTATCCTCTCAAACACTGAGCCACGGCTGGTGAGAGAGGCACTGCACTCTTTATCTTCAGGTGTCCTGTCTTGACTATGGCCACAGCTACAGGGTGCACCAGTGCAGACAAGGGAACCACTGTGCGCTGTGCAGATGGGTGAACGCCAGGGGGTGCTACAGCATCTGGCAGAGTTTTCAGTAATGAAGAAATATCCACCAGTAGCCATTCCTGGTGCTGACTCTCTGTCCACAGTGTCCACAGAGCCCAACATTCCCCTACAGAGTGTGGATTCACACCCTGTACATTGGCCTTCCTGCATGGGGGGGTGGGTAGGAATCCTCTGGATTTCTCTCCTGCATTCAAGAGCCAAGTCTGCTTCGCCTCTTACAGAGACTCAAAACCAGAAAAAGCCCTTAAACATTTTTCTTACTCAATGGTGCAGAGTAACTCCTCAGGTCTACAGTCTTAATTAGTGGAGGTCTACAGCTAATAGGAACTATGAGCCTGCCTGACTGTTCTTTGAACTCTAGTGCAGACAGGACTCCTTGTGTACTTTGTGTCAAGCTGATTGTGACTTTCAGAGATTTAAAGTGATATTACATATCCCGGTCATCTGTGTTATTTCAATCTGATTCTGTGTCAAAAAATTAATTTCCCATCAAGTTTGAAATATCTCTGTTGTGTATCTTAATAAAGAGCCGTTCTTATATTATTTTAACTATTTTATTAACTACACAGATCACCCCCTTACACCATATATTCCCGCCTTCTACTCTCTCGTTCTGTTGTCTCGCAATGTCTACTCACTAAACTACATCCCTTCCTTTGTTATTTTTAAAGTCCATAACTTCACCATACAATTGTAACAATTCTATATCAACAAACAGTAAACGGTTATTAACTATTACAACAAAATGTATGTAAAACCTTCCATTTCTATTCAACACCTACAACTTTATTTTTCAACTATTTCTATGCGTTCCAACTCAATTTTTAGTTCAATTTCTACTTAAGTCATTTCTAAATATCACCTCATTTCTAGCAGTCTAAGCAACATCTACTGTACATAGATAACACAAACAAAATAGGGCAATTTAACATTTGGAGAGCTGTGCAAGTCTTATATTTTTAAATGTCTCTCAAATGAGCCGGTTTCCTGATAACCCTGCCACTTCTGGTTGTTACTTCACTTCTGGGCAAAGTTACTGGCTCTCCTATGGATGTACTCTCCACTGTCTGGGAACTCGGCACTTCCTGCACATCAGAAAGTCCAGTATTCTCAGCATTTTCTGTTTCTGCAGATTCAAAATCATGGTCCAATGCAGGAGCGTGTCGAAGATGTTTTACATTTCTCATTATTTTTTAGCCATCTTCCACATTCACTAACTCAAAAGACTTACAAGAGCTGTTTCTCAATAACACATAGCGAGTGTCTTTGAACTTGGCATCCAATTTACCATTGTCTAGTCCAGCTACAAACCCTACATCACCGACCTTGAAGTTGTGATCCCTTTGATCGATGTGTCTCGTCTGCATATAATTTCATTTTGTGTGCGTACTCCTCATGATGTCTATGGAAATCTTTTGTCTTTTGAATTTCCCTTGGCTCTTCTTCTTTCTTTTCCACGTTTGGTAGTTTAGTCACGTCCAAAGATATGATTAGCTGGGGTTTCACCAGATGCCCTGTGAGGTGTTGATGAATAAGCCAGCAAAATCTTAGGGAGTTCCTCTCTCCATTTTTTTCCTTCTGTCGCAGCTGCTCTCAAGGCCTTTTTCATGTATCTGTGATAATGGCAAAATTTAAATCTTTAAATTTTGCCATTACTGCTCGGATAGTAAGGTGATGCACGGATGTGTTTAATTCCACAGTTAGTCAGAAATGATTCAAACAACTGTACTGTGAATTGCCTGCCATTATCTGTTACTACCTCCATTGGATAACCAAATTATGCAAAGATGTTCATCAGCTCTCTAATAACTGTGGCTGAAGATATGTCTGATACAACAACCGCCTCAGGGTAAGAGGTATAATAGTCTATGAGAGTCAATATGTATTCATTCTGAATGGGACCTACCAGATCAATGCCCAATTTTGTCCAAGGCCTTGGTGGTAATTCAAGTGGTTGGAGAGGTTGATCCTCCTACAATGGCTGATTCAACACACAAGTGGAACATATTCCTGACTAGTCTTTCAACATCACTGTCCATGTTGGGCCAGTAAAATTTCCTTCTCAGGTACTGTTTTGTACGAACCACACCCTGATGTGTCTCATGTGCTATTTTCAATGCTTGTCTGATTTTTGTTTTCTGTAACACAATCCTCTGTCCTCTTAAAAACAGTCCATCAAATGTAGATAACTCCAACCTACACCAGTGGTATGGCTGAAGTTCTTCTGGAATTGGATTAGGCCATTGTCCTTTTTCCAATATGGACATCAACAATTTCAATGTGTCATCTTCGTTTGTGGCTTGCTTAAGTTCCTCAAATGTCAGTGCATGCAGTTCATAAGTGCTGATTGAAAGCACTTTATCAACATAGGTGTCTTCATAACCAGTGTCTTCTGTGTCTGGTAAAGGAAGACGTGACAATGAGTCTGCGACACTGGTTTTCCCTACTATGTGTTCAATTTTGTAATCATATGGCCGTAATCTCAATCCAAGTCTTTGTATCCTGGGTGGTAACAATGTTGCCTTTTTGGGATTGAACATGTAAATGAGGGGTTTATGATCTGTTTGAAGTGTGAACTTGCCTCCCCATAAATATGTCCTAAAATGTTCCACTGCCCAAACACAACCCAAGGCTTCATGCTCTATTTGCGAGTAATGCCTTTCTGTTGGGGTAAGTGAGCGACTTGCATATGCCACTGGCTTCTTCTGGTCTTTGTAGCAATACTGCTCCAAGTCCTACAGGACTCGCGTCACTGATCACTACTGGTGGCGCATCTAGTTTGAAGTATGCCAGACACGGTTCAGTTACAAGTGCTCTTTTCAACTCGGCAAAGGCTTTCTCAGTTTCCGATCTCCATTCCCACTTCTGTCCTTTCCTCGTTAGTTTTCTAAGGGGTTCTGATATATCTGCATAATTAGGAATTAATTTCATCAAAAATCCTAAGAAGTGCCTAAGAACAAGTGCAGAAGCGCAACATTCTCAGGTCTCTGTGCACTGCAAACAGCTGTCACCTTTTTCGGGTCTGGTTTTATTCCTTCTGCAGTGACCAAATGTCCCAGTATCTCGATCTCTTTCAGGCCAAATATACGCTTATCTTTATTTAAAGTTAAGCCCCTGTCTTGGAATCTTTGGAATACTTACCTGAGCCTCTGTTCTAGTTGTTCTTCATTTTCCGCATTTACTACAACATCATACATATACCATAAAACACCTGGCATTTCACACAACATCGAGTCCATAGGCTTCTGATAGGCCTCTGGGGCACTAGACAAGCCAAAAGGAACTACTCTGAAATGGTAACAACCCCTGTGTGTGGTGAAGGTAGTAAGGTGTCTTGATCCCAGGGCCAACTTAACTTGCCAGAATCCTTTTCGAACATCTAACTTTGCAAAAACTTTGGCTCCTTGCACTGCTTGCAATATGCTGCCAACCGTTGGTACTGGATGTCTCTCTCTGATAACTGCTTTATTCACTTCTCGCAGATCCACACACAGTCTCACTTCCTTGGTGTCTTTTTTAGGTATTATCAGAATATTTGAGATCCATTCTGCACCTTCATTCACGTCTTTAATAATTCCATCATCCAACATTTTATCTAACTCTTGATTAACAGCTTCTATCATTGGATAGGGTATTCGTCTCAGACTTTGAGCTACTGGTGAAACTTTCTCATCTACTGTAACCTTGTGACTGTAACCCTTGATCTGTCCTAAGCCTTTAAAGAGTGACTCATATTCCTGTGCTAACCGCTTAAACCTCTCTGAAGACTGGTCAACTGCATTGACAGTGTCTCCTACATTCAGAATCTTCAGATCAAAACATGCTTTTCTTCTCAACAACACTTCTATATTTCCTTCAACTACAAAGACTTTGTCCTTTATTACATTTTTCTGCCATTTCAGCTGTGCCTCGAAGTAGCCAACACACTTAAGTGGACTCATATGTGCATAGGCATAATTTTTCTTCTTAGTCTGCTGAGGTTTAGTTCTGTGTGCAAACACTTTCTTGAAAAGTTCTACTCCAATGAAGTTTCTTTGACTTCCTGTATCTATCACCATTTTTATCTCTTGGCCATTTATTTGAACAGTTTCTTTACCTTCAGGGTCAGTGGAATTAACAAATTCATCTGTGTCTGAAGAAGGTTCTTGAACTGCTCGCAGTTTTGTCCCTTCCTTATTTGTATTAAATTTATTTTCCTGATGAGAAGCGTCTTTCTTTCTACACACTCGTGCATAATGTCCTGTTTTCTTACAGTGTAGACATTTTGCTGTTCACGCTCCGCATTCATCTGCTTTGTGCGTTGTTAGTCCGCACCTGTAACATGTAATGTCAGCCGTCCCCTGCTCTTCTATTTCTCTAGCATGACTGCGCCCTGCTGCTCGGCTTTTGTTTGTAAAGTATGAGCGAGCGCCCCGTTCAGTGTCACTTTGTCACTGTGGTCAGAAAGCATTCTTGATTCTGCTTGAGCTGCTTCATGAATTCTAGCGACTGTAAGAGCTCTTTCTAAAGTCAGCCCTTCCTCCTGCAGCAATTTATAGTCTCTTATGTGCACATTTTTCCACAAGTTGATCTCTTAACATGTCAGTTTCCAATACTCCAAAGTCACACGATTTAGCCAGTTCTCTTAGTACAGTCACAAAAACATCAACAGATTCGTCCTGAGACTGAGTTCTCTGCCTAAATTTATGCCGTTCCAAAACCACATTTCTCCGCTGTGTAAAGTAAGCGTCTAAGGCAGCTACAGTCTGTTAATATGTACCTTTTTCTCCAGGGAGGTTGGCGAAAATCCGCTGCACTGGAGCCCCGATACAGTGCAGTAATGTAGCACGTCTCACGGCATCCTAAGCTTCTGTAGATCCACTGGCTACTTAAAAAAAAAATCTGTACGACTCCATCCATATCTTGTATTCCGTATACAAATCCGGAGCTCCGAGGTTCAGTAGAGGCGGTGGAAAAAGCTGGGCATAAGCAAAGCTTCTCGGCGCGGCTGCCATATCTTCCATGGCGCAAGCTAAACGAAAAGTCCGAAAATTCAAAAGTTCGTTTCTACCAGCAAGAGAACTAAAATCTGCAGTGTTCTGCTCGCTCTGAGTCCGTCAAGCATTCATCTCTCGTCGCCATAAATGTTGTGTATCTTAATAAAGAGACGTTTTTATATTGTTTTAACTATTTTATTAACTACACAGATATATTCCTGCCTTTTACTCTCTCGTTCTGTTGTCTGGCGATGTCTACTTACTATACTTCATTTAGCATGACTTCTTGTTGTAGTTGAGCTCAAAGCTGGAGATGATCTCCATATTCTATATTCCATATTCCCATATTCTATATTAGGGATATGTCTTTTTTTCATGGGGAAAACTAGCCCGAGCAAATGTAAAGTTTAGAGCAGCGCTCAATAAAAATGATCAGAAACCGAAAGCGCTTCTTATGTGGATCAGTATATTCCGAGACCACTGGTGCTGCAAAAGAAATAAGAAAAGCCAAACTCAAAGCACTGTGTTGCCATTACGGGTACTCTGTCTGCAGCTGCTTTAAGAGCTACTCACACCGTGTTGCCATTAAGGTTACCTAGTTAAAAAAAACTTATCGTCACCTTTTTGAACGTGATTATTAGACACCCGTTAAATCTCCACCGAGGTTTCTTGAGAGATCGTTCAGCGAGCGAGTATTAAAAAACTACGTCGATTCCAACCTCTGCTGTCACTGTAAACTCGGACGTGATGTTCTGCAGATGTGCAGTGTGCCTTTCCTCTTGTCGTATTCAAGAGTACTCACTGTGTGAGCTCCTCACTGCGTGTTCTGTACTCTACTGTGATTTAATTTAGATGATTACGTGGAGTAGAGTGACAAGATCTACTTGAACATTTTCGGTTTGTGAAATGAAACACTAAATACTCTACTGTAAATACAAGTAATGGACAATTAAAATAACCACAGTACAGCTAGAAGAGTGAAAGATAAAAGACTATTTAAATTGATATTCACAACAGACTTAAGGACAGCACAACCGCCCGAACAGGGACTTGAACCCTGGGCCCTCAGATTAAAAGTCTGATGCTCTACCGACTGAGCTATCCGGGTTCTGAAAGAAAGCTAACACTGTCGGGATCCTCGCAAGTCACGTGTCTCTTGTGCCGAAGAGCAGTCATACCTGACCCGTCTGGAATGACCACTGACAGACTTTATCCAGAAGCGACAGCACCACTCCCAGTAGAATGAGTGAGAAATACAGCATGACATGGGTAGTAAAGGGGCTCCCACAATCCATCTTTCCTCACATTACTGATTTCTTTCAATAGCATTTTGACCTTTTTTCACATTCAGATTTTTTTCACATTTAATAAAATCTTTTTATCTACAACATTAAAAAGAAAACAAAAGGAAGATTTTTTGGAACAATAATTAAAAAAAATCTTTCAATGCCTTGGTTGTATACGTGTGCACACCCTTTATAAAGGGAGTTGCAACAGTGCTGAAATTTAAAGAGCATTTCTGTAGAGAAAACAGCCTTGATGTTAAGCTTAGGGAGCCTGTCTTTTAGAAATTCTATTTCTTAACACCTTGCACAGCCTCCCGACAGACTAACAAATAGTTTTGGGAGAAATTGGCTCACACACCGGAAGACACTAACGTTTATTTACGTTAGAGTATGTGAATAACAGTTTAACCGAAAAAGTTTGTAATTGTGATTTTGTTTAAATTCAATAAATCGTCTATCAACAGTTACAATTTATTAAGAAATTGTTTTATTTCATAAACTATAAGACAATTCAGAGAGTTTATAGGTCATATCCGTCGCTTATGTTCTTTTAACTCTAGAGTTCAGGCTCCAAACCCAGCTGCGGACGATTGTGTTTCTTGAATCTCTTGTAATCATCAAAAGTCGATGTGTAGTCCTTCAGTACTTTCTCGAGTTGTGCCATGGATATTTTATACGATTAATACTTGTCATGCTCTTTCGCATTTTCATTAACAAACGGAAAAAGTTTAAAGTGTGTTTATGGCTGTGCTTCACATCTACACGAGAGCAGTACAGGACACGCAGTGAGGAGTTCGTGAAGCTTTCAGTTTAGTGCGGAGTTCAGAAGGAGGATTCGCTCGCTGAATAATCTCTCAGGAAATCCCGGGTGAGATTCAACCGGTGTTTTCTGCAACAGCCACGACAAGTGTGAAGCAGTCTCTGGATTTCCTGAATTTGAACTAAATTATTAGTTCAAATAATTTAGGATTTAACAGAACTAAATGAGGTACATTTAGAACAGCAGCGCAACCCTACAGCACGTCGAGTTTAATTGTGTAAACTGCATTTAATTGTGTAAACCTGGCTCTCTCTGAACACGAGCAAAGAGTTCACACTCAACAGAAGACTGTGATGTGAGTACTGTAATATAAAGCACCTGGAGATGCCAGGGATTGAACCCGGGACCTCATACATGCAAAGCATGCGCTCTACTACTGAGCTACATCCCCGATGTAAAAGGCTATGGAACAGACTTAGAGATGTGCAAATGCTCACTGATCACACCACTCACGAAAAATGCCTGCAGTTTCCCACTTTCGCGTTTCTTCTACTACAGAGTAAATTCATAGGAATTAAGAAATAAGGAAGGAAAAATAATCGCATCTAAGCTTAAAGAGACTGGGCACAAATTAATCTGTTATTTTTGTATCCAGTTACATGGGCGACGGTGGTTGATTCCCAGATGGGGGAGTGCTTTTTTTCTACCTCCTTACTCGACTGTCTTTCAGTTCTATTTTATTTGTAAGCTTTTTGCATCTTTTAAGTGCTCTTGATTAAACTATGCATAGAAAAACAGCAGTGCTGATGATTTAATGTAAAAGGACGCCCCAACCACAGGAATGGTAACAGGAAGGATCGTGTTCTTATTTAATATGTCCTTTTGAGGTGTCTTGTCAATGCACACAGGCGGTAGAGCTGAATAATTTACTTTTAGTGGTGTTTTTAAACAAAGATGGAACACGTTCTTTCTATACCAGGAAGAAAGGAGCAGACTTTACCTTTTTAGAGGCAAAAATGACACCTTATCAAAGCTAATATTAATTAAAATGACATCACAACAAAAGAGTGGAGCCTTGAGTTCAAAAGATGTGTTAGCGGACCACAAATTATCTTGAAAAGATTTGGGTTTGTACTGGCTGGGATTCAAACCCGACTCAATTATTTGGAAGGCGCCTGTACCACCAACGCACTTCCGAGAAGCACCTGCAAATTATCACAATCCTCTCTCTCACCTACAAAGTTATGGAGACACATACGTCCAATGAAAACTAATTTTATTCACTCAAGGCTCCACTCTTTTGTTGTGATGTCATTTTAATTGATATTAGCTTTGATAAGGTGTCGTTTTTGCCTCTTAAAGTTAAAGTCAGCTCCTTTGTTCCTGGTATAGAAATAACATGTTCCATCTTTGTTTAAAAACACCACTAAAAGTAAATTATTCAGTTCTAACGCCTGTGTGCATTGACAAGACATCTCAAAAGGACTTATCAAATAAGAACACGATCCTGCTTGTTACCATTCCTGTGGTTGGAGCGTTGTTTCACCCTTTTATGTTCTTTTACAATATTTGCAGACAGGGCTTTATCACTCGAGTTGTACAGAACAAGTGTGCATCGGTCCATGAAAATCATCAGTAGTGCTGTTTTTCTATGCATAGTTTAATCAAGAGCACTTAAAAGATGCAAAAAGCTTTCAAATAAAACAATTGAAAGACAGTCGAGTAAGGAGGTAGAAAAAAAGCACTCCTCCGTCTGGGAATTAACCAGCGTCGCACGTGTGACTGGATACAAAAATAATAGATTAATTTGTGCCCAGTCTCTTGAAGCTTCAATGCGATTATTTTTCCTTCCTTATTTCTTCATTCCCATGAATTTACTCTGTAGTAGAGGAAAAGCGAAAGTGGGAAACTGCAGGCATTCTTCGTGAGTGGTGGATTGTGATCAGTGAGCATCTGCACATCTCTAAGTCTGTTCCATTACTTTTTCCATCAGGGATGTAGCTCAGTGGTAGAGCGCATGCTTTGGATGTGTGAGGTCCCGGGTTCAATCCCTGGCATCGCCAGGTGCTTTATATTACAGTACTCACATCGTAATCTTCTGTTGAGTGAGAACTCTTTACTCGTGCTCAGAGAGAGACAGGTTTACACAATTAAATGCAGGCACACTCGACGTGCTGCAGAGTTGCGCTGCTGTTACTGCTACATTACTGCACTGTATCGGGGCTCCCATGCAGCAGATTTTCGCCAACCTCCCTGGAGAAAAAGGTACATATGAACAGACTGTAGCTGCCTTAAATGCTTACTTTACACCGCGGAGAAATGTGGTTTTGGAACGGCATAAATTTAGGCAGAGAAGTCTCAGGACGAATCTGTTGATGCTTTTGTGACTGCACTAAGAGGACTGGCTAAATCGTGTGACTTTGGAGTATTGGAAACTGACATGTTAAGAGATCAACTTGTGGAAAAATGTGCACATAAGAGACTATAAAGTGCTGCAGGATGAAGGCTGACTTTAGAAAGAGCTCTTACAGTCGCTAGAATTCATGAAGCAGCACAAGCAGAATCAAGAATGCTTTCTGACCACAGTGACACTGATCGGGGCGCTCGCTCATACTTTACAAACAAAAGCCGAGCAGCAGGACGCAGTCATGCTAGAGATATAGAAGAACAGGGGACAGCTGACATTACATGTTACAGGTGCGGACTAATAACACACAAAGCAGATGAATGCGGAGAGCAAACAGCAAAATGTCTACACTGTAAGAAAACAGGACATTATGCACTAGTGTGTAGAAAGAAAGACGGTTCCCATCAGGAAAAGAAATTTAATACAAATAAGGAAGGGACAAAACTGCGAGCAGTTCAAGAACCGTCTTCAGACTCAGATGAATTTGTTAATTCCATTGACCCTGAAGGTAAAGAAACTGTTCGAATAAATGGCCAAGAGATAAAAATGGTGATAGATACAGGAAGTCAAAGAAACTTCATTGGAGTAGAATTTTTAAAGAAAGTGTTTGCACACAGAACTAAACTTCAGCAGACTAAGAAGAAATTTTATGCCTATGCACAAATTAGTCCACTTAAGTGTGTTGGCTACTTCGAGGCACAGCTGAAATGGCAGAAAAATGTAATAAAGGACAAAGTAGTTGAAGGAAATGTAGAAGTGTTGTTGAGAAGAAAAGCATGTTTTGATCTGAAGATTCTGAATGATGGAGACACTGTCAATGCGGTTGACCAGTCTTCAGAGAGGTTTAAGCGGTTAGCACAGGAATATGAGTCACTCTTTAAAGGTTTAGGACAGATCAAGGGTTACAGTCACAAGGTTACAGTAGATGAGAAAGTTTCACCAGTAGCTCAAAGTCTGAGATGAGTACCCTATCCAATGATAGAAGCTGTTAATCAAGAGTTAGATAAAATGTTGGATGATGGAATTATTAAAGACGTGAATGAAGGTGCAGAATGGATATCAAATATTCTGATAATACCTAAAAAAGACACCAAGGAAGTGAGACTGTGTGTGGATCTGCAAGAAGTGAATAAAGCAGTTATCAGAGAGAGACATCCAGTACCAACGGTTGGCAGCATATTGCAAGCAGTGCAAGGAGCCAAAGTTTTTGCAAAGTTAGATGTTCGAAAAGGGTTCTGGCAAGTTGAGTTGGCCCCGGAATCAAGACACCTGACTACCTTCATCACACACAGGGGTTGTTACCATTTCAGAAAAGTTCCCTTTGGCTTGTCTAGTGCCCCAGAGGCCTATCAGAAGGCTATGGACTCAATGTTGTGTGCAATGCCAGGTGTTGTATGGTACAGTATATGGATGATGTTGTAGTACATGCGGAAAATGAAGAACAACTAGAACAGAGGCTCAGGCAAGTATTCCAAAGATTCCAAGACAGAGGCTTAACTTTAAATAAAGATAAGTGTATATTTGGCCTGAAAGAGATCGAGATACTGGGACATTTGGTCACTGCAGAAGGAATAAAACCAGACCCAAAAAAGGTGACAGCTGTTTGCAGTGCGCTGAGACCTGAGAATGTTGCACTTTTGCGCTCATTCTTAGGAACTTGTGGATTTTTTATGAAATTTATTCCTAATTATGCAGATATATCAGAACCCCTTAGAAAACTAACGAGGAAAGGACAGAAGTGGGAATGGACATCCGAAACTGAGAAAGCCATTGCCGAGTTGAAAAGAGCACTTGTAACTGAACCATGTCTGGCATACTTCAAACTAGATGCGCCACCAGTAGTGATCAGTGACGCGAGTCCTGTAGGACTTGGAGCAGTATTGCTACAAAGACCAGAAGAAGCCAGTGGCATATGCAAGTCGCTCACTTACCCCAACAGAAAGGCATTACTCGCAAATAGAGCATGAAGCCTTGGGTTGTGTTTGGGCAGTGGAACATTTAAGGACATATTTATGGGGAGGCAAGTTCACACTTCAAACAGATCATAAACCCCTCATTTACATGATCAATCCCAAAAAGGCAACTTTGTTACCACCCAGGATACAAAGACTTGGATTGAGATTACAGCCGTATGATTACAGAATTGAACACATAGTAGGGAAAACCAATGTTGCAGACTCATTGTCACGTCTTCCTTTACCAGACACAGAAGACACTGGTTATGTAGACACCTATGTTGATAAAGTGCTTTCAATCAGCACTTATGAACTGCATGCACTGACACTTGAGGAACATAAACAAGCAACAAGCGAAGATGACACATTGAAATTGTTGATGTCCATAGTGGAAAAAGGACAATGGCCTAATCCAATTCCAGACGAACTGCAGCCATACCACAGGTGTAGGTTGGAGTTATCTACATATGATGGACTGCTTTTAAGAGGACAGAGGATTGTGTTACCGAAAACAAAAATGAGACAAGCACTGAAAATGGCACATGAGACACATCAGGGTGTAGTTCGTACAAAACAGAACCTGAGAAGCAACTTTTACTGGCCCAACATGGACAGTGATGTTGAAAGACTAATCAGGAATTGTTCCACTTGTGTGTTGAATCAGCCATTGCAGGAGGATCAACTTCTCCAACCACTTGAATTACCACCAAGGCCTTGGACAAAATTGGGCATTGCCCTGGTAGGCCCCATTCAGAATGAATACATATTGACTGTCATAGACTATTATACTTCTTAACCTGAGGCGGTTGTTGTATCAGACATATCTTCAGCCACAGTTATTAGAGAGCTGATGAACATCTTTGCACGATTTGGTTATCCACTAGAGGTAGTAACAGATAATGACAGGCAATTCATAGGACAGTTGTTTGAATCATTTCTGACTAATTGTGGAATTAAACACATCCGTGCATCACCTTACTATCCAAGATGTAATGGCAAAATTGAAAGATTTCACAGATACCTGAAAAAGGCCTTAAGAGCAGCTGTGACAGAAGGAAAAAAGAGAGAGAGGAACTCCCTAAGATTCTGCTGACATAGATCAACACCACACAGGGCATCTGGAGAAACCCCAGCTAATCTTATCTTTGGGCGTGATATCCGGACTAAACTACCAAACGTGGAGAAGAAAGAAGAAGAGTCAAGGGACATTCAAAAGACAAAAGATATCCATAGACATCATGAGGAGTATGCACACAAAATGAAATTATATGCAGACCAGACACGGATCATAACTTCAAGGTCGGTGACGTAGTGTTTGTGGCTGGCCTAGACACCGGTAAATTGGATGCCAAGTTCAAAGACACTCGCTATGTGTTATTGAGAAACACCTCTTGTAACTCTTTTGAGTTAGTGAATGTGGAAGATGGCTCAAAAATAATGAGAAATGTAAAACATCTTTGACACGCTCCTCCATTGGATCTTGATTTTGAATCTGCAAAAACAGAAAATGCTGAGAATACAGGACTTTCTGACGTGCAGGAAGTGCCGAGTCCTCAGACAGTGGAGAGTACATCCGTAGGAGAGCCAGTAACTTTACCCAGAAGTAACGTAACAGCCATTAGTGGCAGGGTTATCAGGAAACCGGCTCATTACAGAGACATTTAAAAATACAGGACTTGCATAGCTCTCCAAATGTTAAATTGCCCTATTTTGTTTGTGTTATCTATGTAGATGTTGCTTAGACTGCTAGAAATGAGGTGATATTTAGAAGTGACTTAAGTAGAAATTGAACTAAAATTTGAGTTGGTACGCATAGAAATTGTTGTAAAAAAAGATGAATGTATTGAATAGAAATGAAAGGGTTTATATACATTTTGTTATAAAATGTAATAACCGTTTACTGTGTGTTGATATAAAATTGTTACAATTGTATGGTAAAGTTATAGACTTTAAAAATAACAAAGGAAGGGATGTAGTATAGTGAATAGACATCGCAAGACAACAGAACGAGAGAGTAGAAGGCGGGAACATATGGTGTGAGAGCGTGATTTGTGTAGTTAATAAAATAGTCTAAATCATGTAAGAAAGGCTCTTTATTAAGATACACAACATGCTCAATAAGCTACTGGACACACCCGCCCCTCCTCACACAGACCGTGGAAAAGCTCCCGAGTGGGAGGGCTCTCTCTTCCTCCCAGGACCTCTTGGACACGACGCACAGACAGGGCGCGGGGAGCCGCTGCCTGCAAACACGGCTCCAGGCAGGACTCCACTCCGCAGGAGCCGCAGAGCAGAGGAGATGGGGGCAGCTTAGCTCCTGTGCAGAGACCTGAGCTGTTGTTGCTGTGGATGCTGTCTTTTCTGCACTCGGGGTAGGAGTGAATGTTGAGTTGCCCTTAGAAATGAAGCAGAGCACTTCAACGTTCGATCTGTCTCCCAGAATCACCAGGGCGCACGGGTGTGTGTGTGTGTGTGCGCCCTGGTGATTCTGGGAGACAGATCGAACCTGGGCTAAAAGAGAGGGGGTTTAGCCCTCTTGCATTTGCTAGTTCGAAGTTGTACAACCCATTTGTATCTGCTAGGCGGCGCAGTCTTTGTGCACAAAGAACGCTTTGAAAAGCGTCAAAGGCAAGTCATTCCGAGTTGGTCGTTTGTGTTTTCCGTTCAGACGCGAAATGCTGAAATGATCTCTCGGCTCCTCGGTTGTCATTTCTGCTCCGTAAAGGAATCACAGCACGCGTCGGCTTCCAGCACGGTGGGTCGGGACACGATGCCGGGGGTCGGAGAGAGCGATGTCTTCCTCGTTAGTATAGGACCTGTCATGCGGACCTGTCACCTGTCCCCACCTGTCACGCGGGAGACCGGGGTACATCAGGACGCGCATTGAAGTGAAAGCAGGATGCGCTGTGACATGCACTGTGCAGATCCCGCCACACTAAGAGGTGAGTGGGTCTGTTCGATCACAGCGCTAGGCGAATCCCCAATCCCCTTCTGTGCCTGGCGACAAAAGAAGTCTGTTTCCGCTCGGTTTCGAACCGGGGACCTCTCGCGTGTGAAGCGAACGTGATAACCACTACACTACGGAAACGGTGGTAAAACGTGCCCAGCAGCCAGCGCTGAGCTTCGCCAATGCGAATTCAGCTGCTTCCAGTGCCTTTATTGGAGTGCGCTGATGGACCGTGCTCTCTCTCCAGAGACCGGCACGCCTGTCATGGACGGAGCAGGAAAGGCGGCGCCACATTCTACAGCCCTCTCCACGCAATCGACGAAATCGGGCTACTGAAATGGAGAAAATCGCCTCTCCAGAAAGTGCAAATATCATCTTGTATAAATCCTATTGCCGAAGGTCAGCCCTGTCTACCAGAGTAACCCTCCCACCTCCTGCAGCGATGATCAGCTCGTCTCACACGCGAGAAGTTTCGGCTGGAAACAAGCGCCCCCTCTTCTCGCACGTTTTGCACGTTCGTGTAGTTTTAATGCGGCTCCTTCGTACACGGTGCTGATCTTTTGGAAAGCAGGAGGCAAAACTGACACGTTTCCATACCGGGCCGCCTGGGGGAAAACCAGGAATCCTAACCGCTAGACTATATGGCAGCGAACAACCATGTTGTTCCCGGCATCATGCAAGCAAACTACATAAATATGAGAAAACACGCCAGAGAGTTGTCACTCAGAGTGTCGAAGGGTCGATGTATACTTGGGCTCAGTTGAAATGCAACGTCAGGACTTTTCCGAATTATGTCACACGAAGAGAGCACAGCCCTTTCCGCCCTGCCACGTGTGTCTCGGTAACTCGCTGTGATCGTATAGTGGTCAGTACTTTGCGTTGTGACCGCGACAACCCCGGTTCGAGTTGGGATCACGACAGAATAGGGGCGTCTGCTTTTACTACTCTCACGAATGAAGGCAAAAAAAGCCGTGAACGAACGGCGCTTTACAGAGGAGTACTGCCTGACTGGATCGGTGATGAACGACAGAGGCCACTCAGACCTCTTCTCGGTTTTCTTCAATGACTTACTAAGGATCTTCTTCACATTCGCCCATGCAGGGGAAGCCAGTTACACCAAAGCAAACGCAGGAAAGTGCAATTCAAGCAGAGACCAGGAGGGACTTGTTTACACCGAGAGTGGTCGGAGAATGGAACAATGCGCCCAGCCCTGTTGCTGGAGCCGATTCTTGATGAGATCTTGGGCTCACTAAGAGGCCCCCGCTGGATGCTAATCTTTCTGTTGTTCTTGCAGGTCCTCCGCTGCTTTTGAGCCGACAGAGCTCGTCCTGATCTGTCTGCACAGCTCAATTGCAAATGATCGGCTCCGCGTACAGAAGGAACGTGCGTTTGGTACAAGAGTGCATGAAGGCACCGGAAATACATTGGGAACAAATGACCGGTCGCTCAAGACCTCTGTGAAGTACAGGAGCGTGCAAAACGAGGCTGTTTCCGTCTGGTTTCAAACCAGGGATCTTTCGCCTGGGAAGCGAACGTGAAAACCGCTACACTAAGGAAACCTGCAGGGACCGCTGCTGGTGTCTCGCTTGCGTTTCGGAGTGAGAAAGGGAAGCGTCACTTTAGGCAGGGGGCGCTGGAGAGAGGAACAAAGGGCGCGATGAAACAAAATGCCGAAACCCGGGATCTTTAGATCTTCAGTCTAACGCTCTCCCAACTACGGAAACGGTTAGAACACAAGTCCACCGGCAGTGAGTATTCAACCTCATTGCGTTACTGCTCCCAACCAGTTGATATACGAAACTTATGTCCTCTTGATATGTGTAACTCTTTGTAACTGAATGAATTTATATATTTTGTATTCTGATAACCCTTACGATAAGATCTGTTAGGTTTACACGCATATTCTATATATTAATAAATGTATCCTCGTGTATTAGTACCTGTGTGTGCGTTGTTTGAGTTATATCGCATGGTTGGATTCTAAGACCATTAAAAGAATCATTTTTGTGATTTACTGCCACAAAAATAATTGTCCCAGTAAATGCCCAAACCCCTACAGAACTGGTGCCTCGTGAGAGCACACTACAACAGTGTGTGATCTCCTGCCCCAGCCTGAGGAACAGACAGTGAGCCTGTCTCTCAATAATAATAATACAGTGTGTGATTTCCTGTCCCAGCCCGGGGAACAGTGAGCCAGATACTCAATAATAATAATACAGTGTGTGATCTCCTGTCCCAGCCTGGGAAAAAGTGAGTCAGACTCTCAATAATTATAATACAGTGTGATCTACTCTCCCAGCCTGAGGAACACACAGTGAGCCAGTATCTCAATAATAATAATACAGTGCGTGATCTCCTGTACTAGCCTGAGGAACAGTGAGCCAGACTCTCAATAATAATAATACAGTGTGATCTACTGTCCCAGCCTGAGGAACAGTGAGTTTATCTGTCAATAATAATAATACAGTGTGATGTCCTGTCCCAGCCTGAGGAACAGTGAGCTTGTCTCTCAATAATAATAATAATAATAATACAGTGTGATCTCCTGTCCCAGCCTGAGGAACCGTGAGCCTGTCTCTCTATAATAATAATACAGTGTGTGATCTCCTGTCCCAGCCTGAGGAACAGACAGTGAGCCTGTCTCTAAATAATAATGATACAGTGTGGGATCTCCTGTCCCAGCCTCGGGAACAGTGAGCCAGACTCTCAATAATAATAATACAGTGTGTGATCTCCTATCCCAGCCTGAGGAACAGACAGTGAGCCTCTCTCTCAGTAATAATAATACAGTGTGTGATCTACTGTCCGAGCCCAAACGAAGACACAGTGAGCCTGTCTCTCAATAATAATAATACAGTGTGATCTCCTGTCCCAGGCTGAGGAACAGTGAGCAGTCCTAATAATTACCGCTTCCTGATTTAGCTCAGCAGCTTTTATTTCGCCTGAAGCACAAGCAACTTGTGAGAACAGGTTGGGTTTGCTGTGCTCAACTGGCTCGGCGTCTTCGTGTCGTAGCGCTGCAACGGTGTGTTTTCCTTCCTTCTCTTTTCAGCCCGGAAGAAACATTTTACTTGTTCCTTTTGTAGCCCACTCATGCCGACGCCTGTGTTGTGTTTTGGATTTTCTCCTTCTTGAATTTGTACTCCTCCTCCCTCTCTCTCCCTCTCTCTACCTCTCCCTTTTCCCCTCCCTACCTCTCTCCCTACCTCTACCTCTCCCTCTCTCTACCTCTCCCTCTCTCCCTAACCCCCTCTCTCTCCACCTCTCTCCCTCTCCCTCGCCCTCCACCTCTCTCCCTCTCTCTACCTCTCTAGCGTTCTACCTCTCTCTACCTCTCCCTACCCCTCTCTGCTCTCTCTCTCTCTCTCTCACTCTGGAGTTTATTTTCCAGACAGAAATCCAGCTCCGTCCCTCCTGTGGAAGATAGGTGATGCAGGATGAGAGCCCCTAACCGAGAGCACTGCAGCGGCAGGTTCTGTGGTCTGTTTCAAATCCGCCCGCGATGAGACACCGAGGAGAAATGAAGAGCCCCAGTCACGCTAGAAAATCACCCGGGAAAGAGACTTTCAATGTAGGAAAAAAAAGTCGTTAGTAACAGACATAATACGTTTATTTTGTTTTTTTAATCGCTGCGATGTGTGACTAAGCTCATACGACTAAGAGTTGCCCCCGTTGTCTAGATCTGGTAACCTGCTCGTCGCTGGTGGGCCAGATCGTGTCCCCCGTCACTATACTGGTGCATTAGGACCCACACAGACCACAGGGTGAGCACCCCCTGCTGGCCCCACAGAGAGGGAGAGGTAGAGCACCACAACCCAGACTCAACCACATCACAGCACAGATCAAACAGCAATATCTCACACACTGGGACACACACACACAAACACAACATAAACTGGAATGCTACAGAACCTTAAACAGACAATACACACTTGCTGAATATTTGACCAAAATAAAAAATAACAAACAGAAACAGACCCTGACGAAGTACAGGCTCAGTGACCACAACCTGGCCATAGAAACTGGGCGACACAGGCAGACCTGGCTGCCCAGAGAGGACAAGCTGTGCTCCCACTGCCAGCGGGGAGAAATAGAGACAGAGGTGCACTTCCTACTGCACTGTGACAGATACTCTGGGATTAGAGAAACATTCTTCCCGAAATTCAGAAATCTAATCCCAGAGTTCCCACACCTGCCAAAACCACAACAGGTCCCAATCCTACTGGGAGAGGGAGGAGGGAACTCAGTTGATCTGGCAGCCCAGTATGTGATCTCCTGTCACAGCCTGAGGAACAGTGAGTCTGTCTCCCAATAATGCTCCAGCCGCCTACAGTATATGTCAATATTTTATAATATGTATTTGTTGTAAATGTCTGTAACATGTCTGTAGATTTTATTTTATTTCTATTTCTTGTTTTGTTCCATGTTAATTTTATTATTTTTATTTGCTTTGGCAACACTGATTGTACCCATCGGTCATGCTAATAAAGCACCTTGAATTGAAATAGAGGTAGGGAGAGAGGTAGGGAGGGGAAAAGGGAGAGGTAGGGAGAGAGGTAGAGAGAGGGAGAGGTAGAGGTAGGGAGAGAGAGGAGGAGTACAAATTCAAGCAGAAGCCTGAGTGGAGCACTGTCGTATGGCCCTGACATCAATCCCTCAACTCTCTGCATAAAGCAGTGTCTTATGGCCATGACATCCCACCCCCACCACTCTCAGTGGAAAGCACTGTCGTAACCCACCTCCTCCGCTCTCTGCGAAAAGCAGTATCTTCAGGCCCTGACATCCCACCCCCGCCACTCTCTGCGTAAAGAAGAATCGTCAGGCCCTGACATCCCACCCCTGCCACTCTCTACGTAAAGATGTGTCGTATGGCACTGACACCCACCCCTTCACTCTCTGCGTTAAGCTGTGTTGTCAGGCGCTGACATCCCACCCCCGCCACTTTCTGTGTAAAGCAGTGTCATATGGCCCTGACATCCCAATTCCGCCACTCTCTGTGTAAAGCAGTGTCATATGGCCCTGACATCCCACCCCCACCACTCTCTGTGTAAAACACTGTCATAAGGACCTGACATCACACCCCCACCACTCTCTGCGGAAAGCACAGTCATATAGCCCTGACACCCACCCCTCCACTCTTTGAATAAAGCAGTGTCGTCTAGCCCTGACATCCCACCCCCGCCACTCTCTACGTAAAGAAGTGTCGTATGGCCCTGACATCCCACCCCCACCACTAACTGCGTAAAGTAGTATCGTCAGGCCCTGACATCACACTCCCGCCACTGTCTCCGTAAAGAAGTGTCGTATGGCCCTGACACCCACCCCTCCACTCTCTACGTTAAGCTGTGTTGTCAGGCCCTGACATCCCACACCCGCAACTCTCTGTGTAAAGCAGTGTCATATGGCCCTGACACCAATCCCTCCACTCTCTGTAAAAACCAGTGTCTTATGGCCCTGAAACCCTCCCCTCCACTCTTTACATAAAGCAGTGTCTTCAAGCCCTAACATCCCTTCCCCGCCACTCTCTGTGTAAAGCACTGTCGTATGGCCCTGACATCACACCCCCACCACTCTCTGCGTAAAGCACTGTCATATACCCCTGACACCCACCCCTCCACTCTCTGCTTAAAGCAGTGTCGTTAAGCCCTGACATCCCACCCCCGCCACTCACTACGTAAAGAAGTGTCGTATGGCCCTGACACCCACCCCTCCACACTCTGCGTTAAGCTGTGTTGTCAGGCCCTCACATCCCACCCCCGCCACTCTCTGTGTAAAGCACTGTTGTATGGCCCTGACATCACACCCCCACCACTCTCTGTGTAAAGAAATGTCGTATGGCCCTGACATCACACCCCCACCACTCTCTGCGTAAAGCAGTCTCGTCTAGCCCTGACATCCCACCCCCGCCACTCTCTACGTAAAGAAGTGCCGTATGGCCCTGACATCACACCCCCACCACTCTCTGTGTAAAGCACTGTCGTATGGCCCTGACATCACACCCCCACCACTCTGCGGAAAGCAGTGTCGTCTAGCCCCGACATCCCACCCCCGCCACTCTCTACGTAAAGAAGTGTCATATGGCCCTGACATCCCACCCCCACCACTAACTGCGTAAAGTAGTATCGTCAGGCCCTGACATCCCACCCCTGCCACTCCCTGCGTAAAGAAGTGTCGTCAGGCTCTGACATCCCACCTCATCCGCTCTTTGCATAAAGCAGTGTCGTACAACCCTGACATCCCTCCCCCGCCACTCTCTGTGTAAAGCACTGTCGTATGGCCCTGACATCACACCCCCACCACTCTCTGCGTAAAGCACTGTCGTATAACCCTGAGACCCACCCCTCCACACTCTGCATAAAGCAGTGTCGTCAAGCCCTGACATCCCACCCCCGCCACTCTCTGCGTTAAGCTGTGTTGTCAGGCCCTGACATCCCACCCTCGCCACTCACTGTGTAAAGCAGTGTCGTATAGCCCTGAGACCCACCCCTCCACTCTCAGCATAATGCAGTCTCGTCAGGCCCTGACATCCCACCCTTATCACTCTCTGCGTAAAGCAGTATCGTCAGGCTGACATCCCACCCCTGCCACTCTCTGCGTAAAGAAGTTTCGTATGGCTCTGACACCCACCCCTCCACTCTCAGCGTTAAGCAGTGTTGTCAGGCCCTGACATCCCTTCCCCTCCACTCTCTGCGTAAAGCACTGTCGTATGGCCCTGAAATCCTGCCTCCTCTCCTCTCTGCGTAAACCACTGTCGTCAGCCTCTGACATCCCACCCCCACCACTCTCTGCATAAAGTGGTGTCTTACTGCCCTGACATCCCACCCTCTCCACTCTCTGCATAAAGCGGTGTCTTACTGGCCTGACATCCACACCCCTCCATTCTCTGCATAATGCAGTGTCGTCAGGCCCTGACATCCCACCCCCTGTACTCTCTGCGTAACGCGGTATCGTCAGGCCTTGACATCCCACCCCCACCACTCTCTGCATAAAGCAGTGTCTTACGGCCCTGACATCCCACCCCCTCCACTCTCTGCATAAAGCGGTGTCTTACTGGCCTGACATCCACACCCCTCCATTCTCTGCATAATGCAGTGTCGTCAGACCCTGACATCCCACCCTTGCCACTCTCTGGGTAAAGAATTGTCGTATGGCCCTGACACCCACCCCTCCACTCTCTGCATAAAGCAGTGTCGTCAGGCCCTGACATCCCACCCCCTGTACTCTCTGCGTAACACGGTATCGTCAGGCCTTGACATCCCACCCCCGCCACTCTCTGCATAAAGCGGTGTCTTACTGCCCTGACATCCAACCCCTGCCACTCTTTGTGTAAAGCAGTATCATCAGGCCCTGAAATCCGACCCCCGCCACTCTCTACGTAATGCAGTACAGTCAGGCCATGACATCCCACCCCCGCCACTCTATGTGTAAAGCAGTCGTATGGCCCTGACATCCCGCCTCCTACGCTCTCTGCGTAAAGCACTGTCAACAGCCTCTGACATCCCACCCTCACCACTCTCTGCGAAAAGCAGTATCTTCTGGCCCTGACATCCCACCCCTGCGACTCTCTGCATAATGCAGTCTCGTCAGGCCCTGACATCCCACCCCCCGCCACTCCTTGCGTAAAGCAGTATCATCAGGCCCTGACATCCTACCCCCACCACTCTCTGCGTAAAGAAGTGTCGTATGGCGCCGACATCCCACCCCGCCACTCTCTGCGTAAAGCAGTGTCGTCAAGCCCTGACATCCCACCCCCTTCACTCTCTGCGTAAAGAAGTGTCGTATGGCCCTGACACCCACCTTCCACTCTCTGCATTAAGCAGTGTCAATAGGCCCTGACATCCCACCCTCGCCACTCACTGTGTAAAGCAGTGTCGTATGGCCATGACACCCACCCTGCTACTCTCTACGTTAAGAAGTGTCGTATGGCGCTGACACCCACCCTCCACTCTCTGCGTTAAGCAGTGTTGTCAGGCTCTGACATCCCACCCCCACCACTCTCTGCATAAAGAAATGTCCTATGGACCTAACACACACCCCTTCATTCTCTGCATAATGGAGTGTTGTCAGGCCCTGACATCCCACCCTTGCCACTCTCTGGGTAAAGAATTGTCGTACGACCCTGACATCCGTCCCCCACCACTCTCTGCGTAAAGCAATGTCGTATGGCCCTGACATCCCACCCCCTCCACTTTCTGCATAAAGCACTGTCGTATGGCCCTGACATCCCACTCGTGCCACTCTCTGCATAAAGCAGTGACGTCAAGCTCTGACATTCCACCCCCTCCACTCCCTGCGTTAAGCACTGTCGTATGGCCCTGACATCCCACTCGTGCCACTATCTGCGTTAAGCAGTATCGTCAGGCCCTGACATCCCACCCCTGCCACTCCCTGCGTAAAGAAGTGTCGTATGGCCCTGACACCCACCCTCCAGCTCTCCGCCGCCCCAGGCTTCCGCTCGATAAGCTACTGGACACACCCGCCCCTCCTCACACAGACCGTGGAAAAGCCCCCGAGTGGGAGGGCTCTCTCTTCCTCCCAGGAGCTCTTGGACACGACGCACAGACAGGGTGCGGGGAGCCGCCGCCTGCAAACAGGGCTCCAGGCAGGACTCCACTCCGCAGGAGCCACAGAGCAGAGGAGATGAGGGCAGCTTAGCTCCTGTGCAGAGACCTGAGCTGTTGTTGCTGTGGATGCTGTCTTTTCTGTTCTCGGGGTAGGACATCAGGAAGCACATTGAAGCGCTGCGACATGCACTGTACAGATCCCGCCACTACTGGGCCCGATTTCCCCGGATCGAAACCGGGCGGAAACAGGCCCGTTTCGTTTGTTGCCACTCATACTGTTTGGGGATTCGCCTAGCGCTGTGATCGAACAGACCCACTCACCTCTTAGTGTGGCGGGATCTGCACAGTGGATGTCGCAGCGCATCCTGCTTTCACTTCAATGCATGTCCTGATGTACCCTGGTCTCCTGCGTGACAGGTGGGGATACTTGCCACTATACTAACGAGGAAGACATCGCTCTCTGCTTAGTGTGCAAAACACTTACTTGCAGCATTGTGGGTGCTGTGATTTAAATGCTATTGGTTTGTGAACAGAATACCCCTATCCCAGTACATTGTGCCACATTAAATAAACACACGAGAAAAAGAGATTCAGAACGCAAAGCTGTGTCAGTGTTCTGTGTAAAAAATCGGTTTGAACATCATGGGAGCTGTTTTTAATAAGCTGCTGAGTAAAGAATATTTTAATCTTCCTGCTGTCAGTAGTATTGTGCATATAGTTGACTCTTACCTGAATGAAAACAGGACGTAAAGGAAGGGTTTCAGAATTCAGACAAAGCTTTATTCCCGTGCTTACAGTCTGAGTAATTGGAGACTGCGCTATTCTGTTGCCTATGGTCATATACGGGTTTTTCGCATGAAGCCGTATTGAACCGTATTTCTCGCGTTGTGAACTTGTGTATACAGCGGTCCCCTGGGTTCCAGTTAGTGCGTAATTACGCATCGCTGAAAAACCGGAGGTTTAAAAAAAAGATAATTAGCTCACTGATACTTTGATGTAGAGGCTGTGGAAATATCCACGTCGTGGTCTTTAAAATACATTTGGTTTGAAGGCGTTCTGTGCTTCCGTTGCGAAGATATGGACAAAAGAATATTCGTGCTTAGTCCAAAAAATGTAATATAAACGAAAAAGTAAAGGCTGAGAAAGCATTCACAATGTATTTTATGCACAAAGCAAGTATTCTCGCGATTCTAAGAGGTTTCGTGTAAACGCTACAGGCGTGGCAAAATCGTTTTCGAACTTCAAGCTAACTTTACCCCGGTGAAGCAGACTCCATTCTCCATTTAAATCTGTCGTGAGAGGTATGTTTTTTGAATGCATGAAGTCAATCCCACGATCGCTTTTGAACTTGGACAAAGAACTTCCAAAGGAGCGCTATGCGCAAAGATTTAACAAGCTCAACCCCCGCCAACGATTCGGTGTGAAGAAGCAGAACATTCAAGTTTCACAGACAGAAGCAGCACGCCATCATAACCAACATTAAAACGAAGGGCACACTACGATTTGCATTGACACAAAAGTGATCTCGGCAGATGTCGTTCCCTGCATAACGCAAAAAGTGGCAAAGCACATTTGGGTTGAGAGGACGCAAGTAGGTTTTTGTTTTCTGCCTTGATGTCAAGCTGACAAAGTATCTTTAAACACTTTGCTTAGTTTCTCGAGAGACTGCTGAACAGCGTAGGATCTACACACACATGAGGAGACTGATGGAACACGTACACATCTTTAGGGTGGTAATTACTTAACAACAGGCTATACACTTATAAGGCTACACAGGACACTAAAACTACTACGACACTATTTATATATGGAGGGTCAGCTGCTGGTCATCGAGCTGACCCTCAGACTCTCCCCAGCTACAACTCCCAGCCTGCTCTGTGGTGCTATGAGTGCCTAGGTGCTCTTCCTCCTCACCACCGGGCGAGGGTGTTACAATACTTACAAGGAAGACATCGCTCTCTCCAAACCCCAACATCGTGTCCCGACCCACCGTGCTGGAAGCCGACGCGTGCTGTTATTCCTTTACAGAGCAGAAATGACAACCTAGGAGCCGAGAGATCATTTCAGCATTTGGCAGCAATACAGCATTTCCAAAACACAAACAACCAACTCGGAATGACTTGCTTTTGACGCTTTTCAAAGCGTTCTTTGTGCACGACGACTGTGCCGCCTAGCAGATACAAATGGGTTGTGGCTTGAAAACACAAGCGATGTTTATTTTTTGACCGGAAAGGTGCAAATGGAGAGCAGCTTTTCTCATCACTCTCTGTGGCGCAATCGGTGAGCGTGTTCTGCTATTAACTGAAAGGTTGGTGGTTCAAGCCCACCCAGGGATGACCTTCTTAGTATTGTCAATGTAAACACTGTCTCCACTAAAGCCAAAACCGTAACCCTCTTTATATTTGCAGAAAATGCAAGCCTTTTGCTTGTGTCTAACAACAACACTAGAGACCGGGGAAGTCCAATAGTGATCAACACCGCAACTCCCCAGAAAACCATTTTCACCCATAGAAAAGTATATTTGAATGGCTGGCGGGAGATATCAGTTATACTCCTGTTGCGTCCTCTGCTAAAATCGTTTAGAAATACGACGAGGAATTGTTTGAGAACTTGACAAGCATTGTTACGTTAGCACTGTGAAGGTGGATGTTGATATTTTAATATATTTACCTTAATTTTAACATAAATATAAAGATAAATGCTGGACAATCTATGCTGTACAATCAAACACAGTTATATTTTGAGTCTCATGCTGATCGTTGTATGGATCCAAAAGAAAATTTTAAAGCTGATACATTTTCGATTGGAATTTGCTTCTAGCTGCAATCGGTATCTTTTACTTTATGTATGGTAGTGGAAATATATATTTTAAATGTTTTCTAAAGAAGATCTCATGAAGTATTGCCAGGACCTGCTGTCACGACCACCAGCCAGCGGAGATCAACACGTAAGCGAGCCAATCAGCACCAGCAGCGGATTACTACTAACAAGCGCCGCCGCACGAGTTAACACACCTGCAATTGCTCTACCGTGCGGCACGCCGGGTTATTTATACCATTCGTACCTGATTCCCGTTGCTCGGTATTGAGTTCTCTTCTTGTTGCTCAGCCTAGCGTTCTCACCCCTCTTTTGCCTTCCTGGAATTCTGCCTGCACCTTTTGCCTTCGGACTTCGGATCTCGTCTCGCCCTTTGGATTGTTTGCTATCATTGCCTGTTTTGGATTTGACCCTGTAGCTCTCTTTTCGACTACGATTCTGTCTCACGTTTTGGATTGTTCGCCACCAGTGCCTTTACCGGATCTCGACTTACCTTCGCCTTCGGACTACGGCTCAGCTCCTGGATTTGCTCGGTACGTTTACTTACCTCCCTGCGACTCCTGCATCTGCATCGGATCCTTTTCACCTCTACAGAGCATCGTTACACCTGCCTTTAGCGCTCAGCAGCGATAACACTGTTGATATAGACAGAGAAGAACTGATGATCTAAGCTAAAATAGCTCTAACACCCCTCCTGTAACAGTGTTCGTATTCATAGCAAGTAATATTCTTTTTCAACCCCGAACGTAGCTTTTGCATTAAGTGTTATGTAACCATTAGCGATTTTGGTAGCTTCTGGAGAGTGCACTTTTTCAAACTGAAGCTTATAAGAACATTATTCAAGACTCACCATGGCCCAGAGTCGTTCATCGGGACAAGGATTAACATCAATTGAAAGTACTCCAAAATAAAAGATTTGACTGAAAAATTACAAGAATAGGCAAGTATTAAAACAGCACCATAACTTCTTGAGTTCCAATCTCTTTCCTGGTTCAGGCCATGTAAAATGACATAATCAGTGGACTCATGCCGAGGTTGTGAGTTTAAGCCTCACCTGGAGCAGCCTGGTTTTCTGACTTGACAGGTAAACAGTGTTTTGTGTTATTTTCTAAATGGAGAGAGGATTCTGTGTTAATTGGCTCCTCCTGGGAGAGGTCAAGATGAGAAGTTCACGAGGCTGGTGGTAAATATCCTGTTCAGGAATATCGTGGCTGTAGGGGGTCAGATCTATAAATATAGTAAACACATTAGTGGAGATGGTGTGCCTGCTCTCTGTGTGAGAGCCAGGCAGGAAGAAGAATCTGTGGTCTGGGAAGAAAAGACCCTCTTCAGAAGAGCAGCGCTTCTCACAGGAGAGAATGAAAACAAAATCTTTTTCAGGGACGCTGATTTTTCTCTTTGGGGGAATTAAAAGCTCTTGTAGCAAGTGACCTTGTGGAGCAACGGTAGCGTGTCTGACTCCAGCTCAGAAGATTGCGTGTTCAAATCCCGTTGAGGTCAGCTGATGTGTCTGCAGGTTCTGCTGGTGCTGAACCTTGTGATCACACCACATAGGTCATCTGAATGAAATAACAGAGGAATATAGAACATGCAGTCAGGAGCGTATGCAACGAATCACTTTGAACACGACAAGAGAAAAGGCACACTGCACATCTGCAGAACATGACGTCCGACTTTAGAGACAGTAACAGCAGAGATTGGAAGTTCTTGGTCCAGGTTGGAGGGTTGCACCCATTCTGAGTCTTGTTAGCTGGTATGGATGGGTTTGGGGGTGTTGATACCAGAGTGGTCCGGGGGGGGGGTGCAGGTGTCTCGGGGGCATTCTTGTTTTTCTATGAGTTCAGATTGATTCTGTTGCTTCTGTCACGAATCTCCCTCATGCAGGCAAGCGCTCCCGCATTCCCTCGAGCTCTCCCCGTACCAAACGTGCACGCGTCAATCAGTCCTCTACTTAAACCCTCATCTGTCCCCCGGTCATTGCTCACGATTGAGATTCTCTCCCGGAGCTTACGTACTAACTACACCTTTGCCTTACTACGACTTCTCCCCTGGACCTCGACCCCGCTTTTCCGACTACCGCTTTAGCCACTCGATTTTGTACCTTCGCCTGTTTTACGCTTTCTCGGATCCTGACCACAGACTGTCTCTTTGTTTACGCCTCTGCCTTCTGAATCCACACCGACGCAACTTCTACGCCTTCCCGGACTCCGACCCCTGCCAGTCCCTCGACTACGCCTTCGCCTGTCGATTCTGTGCCAATGCCTGTACTACGCCTTCCCGGACTCGGACCCCTGCCTGTTTACTCCGACTACGCCTGCGTCTCACGCCAACCCTACCAAGGGCACCGCATTGGATCCTTATCCTCAGCAGTCAGCCCCTGCGTGACAGGTTCTGAGTGTCTTGGTTACATCCGTTTGTATGTATAGATGAAAAAGCTATTGAAGAGCACCCCCACACCCCCCACCCATCTCGGTGGAAGTTGCCATGTTCAAAAAATCCTAAAAAGATAATTAAAGTTGCACACAACAAAGCATGACTGTGAAAGGTCAGGAGGCCTGCCTAGTGAGCACAACACTTGATTACAGTAAAAAAAATCATTAAAAAATAAAGAAATGTTCCACAACTCAAAACAAGGTTGTATGAAGTCAGGGGAGCTGTCTGGTGTGTAAAACACCTGGTTGCAGAACTGTGGCTGTTGTATTTGAAATGCTATTGTGCATTGTGCCATTTTAAATAAAAGCACGAGAAAAAGAGATTCAGAAAGCAAAGCTGTGTCAGTGTTCTGTGTAAAAAATCGGTTTGAACATCATGGGAGCTGTTTTTAATAAGCTGCTGAGTAAAGAATATTTTAATCTTCCTGCTGTCAGTAGTATTGTCAATATAGTTGACCCTTACCTGGGTGAAAACAGGGCATAAAGGAAGGGTTTCAGAAATCAAACAAAGCTTTATTCCCGTGCTTACAGTCTGGGTAATGGGAGACTGCGCTGTTCTGCTTCCTATGGTCATATACGGGTTTTTCGCACGAAGCCGTATTGAACAGTATTTCTCGCGTTGTGAACGTGTGCACACAGCGGTCCCCCGGGTTCCAGTTCGTGCGTAAAGGCTGTGGAAATATCCACAAGCCGTGGTCTTTAAAATGCATTTGGTTTGAAGGTGTTCTGTGCTTCCATTGCGGAGATATGGACAAAAGAATATTTGTGCTTGGTCAAAAAAATGTCATATAAACGAAAAAGTAAAGGCTGAGAAAGCATTCACAATGTATTTTATACACAAAGGAAGTATTCTCGCAACTCTAAGAGGTTTCTCGTAAACGCTACAAGTGTGCCAAAATTGTTTTCGAACTTCAAGCTAACTTTACCCCGGTGGAGAGAGCGATGTCTTCCTCGTTAGTATAGTGGCAAGTATCCCCGCCTGTCACGCGGGAGACCGGGCTTCGATTCCACGATGGGGAGTAGCTTTTCAGAGTGCGAGACCACGGAGGAACTGTGCAGAGACTTCTAATACCTGGAGGCAAGGAACTACTGGTTCAGTAACTGACGACAACGGGAGAGATTGGCATTGGAACAGAGGTACTGTACAGAGACTTTTAACACCTGAAGGTGACGAACAAGGAAACTGGCACAGCTAGCCGATTCAAACTGAGGGGAATGTAATATAGCCTGCAGAGTATTTCTGTCACTACCTGAACGGAGACTGGGGAAATAGGACTGGGCGATACTCCTCTCCTTCAAGTGGGCCATCAGAGACTACAGGGACTAAGTAGAAACATTTGTGTGGCCCTCTTCAGTATTTTACAGGGAAGACTGCTGCCCCTCTGTATTCAATATGACCCTGGGAAGGACCTTTTGCTGCTGCGAATGCTGTTTTTCGATGAAGTGACAATGAATGTGAATGTTGTTAGTAAATAAAAGGGCACTTATACAATACAAATACTTGTCGCTGGTCTGTGTGTGCATTGGTGATTCTGGGAGATAAACAGAACCTGTGGTCATGTAGAGGGGCCCTAGCACCCCGTTTGTATTGCTAGGTGGTGTAGTCGGAGACGAGGCAGGCACATTCCTCGCCCATAGGGTTCACCTTACTGTGACATAAACATTAAAATAAGCCCCTATAGGACCAGCAGAAGTGAGATACAACATCAAAAGAATACATCAATTAAATAAAGTAAGGGGATCTCTTTAATTCAAGACTCCAGCCCAGCCTGCACTCAGGGAGCAATCCTAGGAGTGTCATCTTCACACCTGTCTTTCCTGGGGAAGGATGAAGGACCGGTTCCCCTCAGACAGGAGCTGGGCGCCCTGGGTGTGCAGTTCTGCAGGCTGGATGGCTGTTAGGAAACGTGGAGAGACACTACAGCCGCTGAGCTCCGAACAGCAGGACTGGGAAGTCTGGACAAGAGAACCACGCCCCCTCTCTTCACGGAGATCAAGACCACCGAGATCTCAGGGAGACCATGTCCGAGGTTTGAATACAGAGCGGGCTTCGAGGCCCAGATCTCCCAGGGGACCGAATCTTCTCAGCTTGGGAGCGAGGAAGAGCGGCTCTCGGTCTCTCCGCAGGAGAGACCTGCAAACCGACACTCAAAGCTTCCGAATTAAGAACGCTTTTCTAAAACAAAGCACAAAGAAGCCCGTTTTGTCTTTTTATTGGAAAAAAAATGACGTGCAGCAAACTTTTACCTTAACAAGCGTTCATAGCAGCTGTTGCTAGTAAGCAATAAAAGTAAAACTACAGTCAAAGTCTACATTATCTTTAGAAAGAAGACCGCTCCAATTATCCAGCGCTTGAAGTATAAAAGTAAGGCCACCAACAAGAGGATATTGGTAGTTAATGGCTCATTGACATCTTGGCTTCTTTGGCAAGAATCTGCTTCAACAACACACCTGGGCAGCTTGTTCCACACCCCCAGTACCCTGGCTCACTGCGGGTTTATCTAGTAAAGGGTCATACTCACTGTGTGTGTCCCATCTCTCTGTGGGTATGTCCGATGCCGGGGGGGGGGAGCTCCCATTTTGGGTGTGTCAGACGTGGGCCCTTCCCCTTGTGGGTGTGTCTAATTTGGCAGGTCTGTCTAATCCCACTCCCACAGTGAGCATGTCTAATATAGTGTTACTCCCACTGTGTCTAATACAGTGTGGCTTCTTTTCAGAAAGTTGGATGGGATCCAACCCCTCCTACCCCAGCATCACAGAAGGTTTCCTGACTAGGACTCACTATAGCTCACTATAGCTCACCTGCAGTCGCAGTAAAGCCTGATTGATCTAGCATTCAGAATCCCAACCAACCTGACAAACAAACTGCTCTCCCCCTGTGCTCTGGCAGGCAGTACTGTACCTGTAAAGCACTGACCACTGGGCTAAACGACAGCTACTACCCCACAGCAGTGTGAATTATAAACAGCTACAGTCACTGAATGCAACTCACCTCTGCACTCTGCACACACCCTGGATAGGACAGAAGTCCATCACAGGACACACACACACACACACACACACACACACACACACACACACACACACACACACACACACACACACACACACACACCTACCTACCTTTCACAGTTGATAACAGGGTGCTAGGGTTCAGTGTTCAGTCATCTCCATGCTGCCTGTGACCCATTTCTCTAAATCACACCTGACAGCAGGTCCAGTCGTAGGCAGCGGACCATGTCACAGGCAGGGGGTTCTGTTTCAGGCAGCGGGCCCAGTCTCAGGCAGCATGTCCCGTCGCAGGCAGAGGGTCCTCTTTCAGGCGGCGTGTCCAGTTGCAGGCAGCGAGCCCTGTCAAAGGCAGGGGGTTCTGTCTCAGGCAATGGGTCCTGTCTGAGGCAGCATGTCGTGTCTCAGGCAGTGGGTCCTGTCTAAGGCAGCAGGTCGTGTCTCAGGCAGCGGGTCCTGTCTAAGGCAGAGGGTCCTCTTTCAAGCGGCGTGTCCAGTTGCAGGCAGCGAGCCCTGTCAAAGGCAGGGGGTTCTGTCTCAGGCAATGGGTCCTGTCTGAGGCAGCATGTCGTGTCTCAGGCAGTGGGTCCTGTCTAAGGCAGCAGGTCGTGTCTCAGGCAGCGGGTCCTGTCTCAGGCAGTGGGTCTCAGACTCACCTCCCCCCTCTTCCGCTGGATAGAAAACTTGTCCGTCTGCCTGCTCCCTCCAGTGCAGGGTGTGGTTCCCCAGGAGACCCCGCTGGGCCAGCAGGTCCTCCATCTGCAGACACAGATGGACTGAGCGCTGAGCGCCAGGCTGTGTGCTTACAGCTGTGCTCAGTGACTCAACACTCAGGCCTGCTGCACTGTAGGACAGCTCACACAGCACCGGCGTGCACCTCAGACACATCGCTAACAGCCGTGGATTCAAACAACACGGGTTCGAGCTCTGAAACATCGTGTCGGAGAGCAGATCTGCTCCGTCTCTCCTGCTGAGCCCCTGGATGAGACCTGGATCTGAATCCCTGAGGATCGAGGACAGGAAGTTTATAACCCACCTCTCAACATCTGGAACAGTCTGTCTCGGAGTCTGAAACGTTCCCTTCCTGGGGGAACCCCAGTCTCCTTGGTGTAATTCCAAATCTGCTGTCTGCTCTTCAGCCTCAGGATGGTCCTCTTCCCCTTCCTCCTCTGTGGGTCTGGGGCAACAGGCATCAGTGAGGTCAGGTGAGGGGTGTGAGTGTGTGATGAGGTCAGGTGAGGTGTGTGAGTGTGTGATGAGGTAAGGTGAGGTTCTGTTGCAGACCCAGCACTCTGGAGTGTGACATCGAGCGCAGATCTCTCCTTGCTCAGATGTCAGGCGAGAGGCCTGGTCTGAGAGCAGACAGACTCTGGGTTCTGCTGTCTCCACCTGCTGGTCCAACAAGTGCAGAACAGGGAGCCGCCCTCAACACATCCTTCAGCAGCCATATCACTCTGCAACTCACAACTGGCAACCCACTGAAGCTAAGCAGGTGTGAACCTGGTCAGTACCTGGATAAGAGACCTCCTGGGAAAAGCTAAGGTTGCTGCTGGAAGAGGTGTTAGTTGGGCCAGCAGGGGGCGCTCACCCTGCGGTCCATGTGGGTCCTAATGCCCCAGTATAGTGACGGGGACACTATACTGTAAACAGGCGCCGTCCTTCGGATGAGCCGTAAAACCGAGGTCCTGACTGTTTGTGGTAATTAAAAATCCAGGGTGCTTCTCGAAAAGAGAAAGGGTGTAACTCGGTGTCCAGGCCAAATTTCCCATTGGCCCTTATCAATCATGAGATAAGGAGTCTTAAAATCCCTGATAACCCCCATCTATGACTTGGCTTCATTACTCTGCTCTCCTCCCTACTGATAGCTGATGTGTGGTGAGCGTTCTGGCGCACTATGGCTGCCGTCGCATCATCCAGGTGTATGCTGCACATTGGTGGTGGAGGGGAGTCCCCATGTCCTGCAAAGTGCTTTGAGTGGAGTGTCCAGAAAAGCGCTATATAAGTGTAAGCTATTATTATTATTATCATCTCTGGAGCAGAGGAAGCTCAGATGCTCCTCACAGCTGCGGTTGGTCCAGCAGCCCCCTCTGTCTCTGTTCAGGCTTCACAGGGGCTGGCAGCAGGCCGGCCAGGGGCTCCCCCTGCACCCCAATTCTGATTGATCAGGGGAGCCTCGTTTGCCCAGAACCAGGACCCCGAGACTTGGTTCTGTCGCAGGCCCAGCCAGACCAGGGTGGACTCAACATACTGTCCATCTGCCTCTCAGGCTGCCCTGCAGGTCCACCTGTGCACGTCTCTGTCCACCTGCTGACCCAGACTGCCCTCCTGCCCAGTTCCTGAAGCTGGACACCTCCTGGTCTGACCACTTCCAGGGCTCATTGTACAGGCTGATCCACATCCTGTAACCCCGCGCTGACCTCCAAACCTTCTCATTCTCACTCTGCCTCCTCACACTGACCAGCTCTGTGTGCTTCTGTCTGCAGATTCTGGGCTTCAGTCTAGGTCTGGTTAAGTTCAATCAGGGTGACGTTACTGCACTCTGAGCAGACAAGATAATGTATCAGTGAGTCAGTGAGTCAAAATGTCAGTGAGATACTCGAGTGATGGACTGTCCTCTTACCTCTGTTGAGTGACAGTGGTGAAGTGTGACCTCTGATTTAGACCAGAGAGATTTCAGTGAGATACTGGTGTGATGGACTGTCCTCTTACCTGTCTTGTTGAGACACATGAAGTATTTTCTCTCCATACAGTCTCTCTCTTCCCATCCTCCCTCAGAGTCCATCAGCACACAGACGCGCCCCTGGGTTTGAGCGCAGGGACTCCCTGTGACACTCTGTGTGTTCTTATACACACCAATCAAAGCTGCTCCTACATCACCAGTGTTTGTGAGGCTGAGAAGTTGTCTCTGCTGCTCCTCAGTGAACACAGTGACCAGGTCTTTGTGATTTTACCGGCAGTATTTCTGAGCTTCAACCCATGACAGTTTATAGCGTATGAAGTGGTACTGGTCAGAGGAGTGTGTAGCTTTAAACAAAATACATATACTGAAGAAATAATATTTCTGTACATTCTGAAATTGTCATTTACTTGATATTCTGTCTCTAAATTCATTATTTGCTCTTTATTGAGTTCTGTATTGCTGCTGTGAGAACAAGGTCAGATGAGGGAGATACAGCTCTCTGCTGCTGTTCTCTCAAGCTGGATTCTCCTGAGACAAACTTAGCCCACTGACCTACTGCTTGGGGCTCTGGGACAGTCTGTCAGGGTTGGACTCAGCAGTGTAGCAGAAGAAGGGGCTGGGATATCTTCCAGTTGCATTGTTCCATTCACCTATTATTATTATTATGTACACCATCTTTTAAAAACATCTCTGTGCACTGGGCTCCTCCTGCACCTGGCTCCCCAGGACTCCAGTTGTGAAACCCAGAGCATCCCCCGTCAGACCACTCCCAGCCATCCTGGAGCAGAGCAATCCAGACAGCGTGTCCCTGCGCCATCGTCTTGATCTGCTCAGACTCTCCCACACTGTCCACCCTGAGCAGGTCGGTGCAGCTCTGTCTGCAGTGTCTCTGGGCTGCAGCGAAAGTCTTGTTTTCCTCAATTACTCTGTACTGCTGTGTCCCACCTGTGAAGACAAGTCAGGAATGATGGTGTGTACAGCTGTGAGACTACAAATCCTACAATACTTTGCACCCCCCATTTCCTGTTTCTTGTTCATTCCTATGTATAGTTAAATAGGTAAAGTTTTATTCAAACATTTTAGCAGTGATGCCTTCTTCGGGGTCTGATAGTTAAAAAGCTCTCATTCCAATCCCTTTGTTATCATCAGTTCCCCTTTCACCTCGGTGAGCTGGACATGTTCATGTTATTTTGTTATTATTGGCAAAAAATATTTTTCAATTTTTTTCCATTTCTCTAGATCTGATAATCGGGTAAACCAAGATGTGTTATAAATACATTTTTTTTTGTTTAGATAAATGTTTTTTTAAGCAATATAAATATTGAACCTAATATGTTTGCTCTTCAATGAACACAGTAACCAGGTCTGTGATTGTGCCAGCAGTATTTTGTTTTTGTTTTTGAATTTTGTTTTTATTTAAAACTATTTTCATTGCATGGACAGTTATGGACATTGTCAATGTGACAATTACACAATATGCAATAACATTAATACAATAACCTTCTCAGTGTGATTTAGAGAGGTCTCTGTGGTTTATGCTCTCGGATACTGTATGATATTTGTGATTACTGAATGCTCTGTCATTCTGAGAGATATTAGTGTTAAGTTACAGCTTACTGTAATAATGAAAATACGTTTAAAATTCTAAGAAAAGGGGTCTTTATAGGTCTTTTCCTGTGATATGATCCCAGGGAAAAAATGTGTTGAAGTTTGTGTATTTTAAACCTGATTTGTAAATGCACACGTAATTTAGGACTACATTTCCCCTGATGCAATGCAATACAATGACTGCAACATGTGATGAGACTACAAATACCAAAATGCACTGCAATTGAGCTCTTCCTGTTCCCTGCTTATTCCTGTGTTCTACAGTTTAACTCAGATATCACTCTGAGATTCAGTCCTGTGTACAGGGTTGTCTCACCTTGACTCTCACATATGAAGTAGTTCTCCTCACTACAGTCTCTCTCCTCCCAGAATTCCGCTGCGTTGAGAGCAGCACAGGGGAGCTGACTCCTCCAGTGAGCGAAGGTCACGACCTCTCTGCCAGTCCACCGCCAGCTCTCTCTGCAGTCTCAGTACAGGCCCATCCCGGCTGTGCCACTGGGCAGGTTAGTAGTATTGCGGACTGTGTCCATTTCTGCTGTGCTGTTGATGGAGGCCAGGTCAGTGTAGTTGTCTCTGCAGTGTCTATGAGCGTCAGCCCAGTTCAGGGGTGAGTCCACAAAGTAGAACTTCCTGATGAGGCTGGATCCAGAAGGATAGAGCACTGGTAACACAGAACCATGGGTTGTGTAAGATTCTCAAATTAATCTGTATTGCAGTTAAAAGGGTCTATAAGCTATAGAGTCAGTTTGTTTAAATACATTGTGAGACACAGTAACACCACATTGCTGCTGTACTCCACCCGTCACACCGGCGATAAGAGAGGTGACCCTCCTGTCTGTAACGGACAAGTCTGTGTGTGACTCTGACAGCATGGCTGTACTGTTCCTGAGCCCTGTAGACACTGACAATGCAGCTGGGTCTGCTGAGTGAGACAGACTGAACACTGTCCATCTTACAATAATGACCTGGGGGAACCAGGTCCTCCTGTGCTGTGTTTTTACACAGGCGGTTCGTCTCTTCCTGACCTCTCATACAAACCAAGCCATCCTGAGCCGGGGTGGGTCACTGGGAGGGTTTCTAGCTCAGATCCCTGTGGAAGACGCGCCCAGTGCTATCCTCGCTGCTTGATGAGAAGCAGCAGCTCTGTAGTTGGTCCTAATGTTTGTGCCGGAGAATATTTCCAGACCCTGTTTCTGCGTGACTGGTATCGTTGCCTGTGGGTGATCTCTACCTCTGTGTCAGCGGCTGTGTATTTAAGTCTGGGTCCTTGTGTTTGGATCTGCTGGATCCAAGTGTGAGGAAGAACTGGGCAGCCTTGTGTCAGGGGGCCCTTGGTGCTGATCACCATCTCTCAGTCTCGTGTTTTGTGTGAAGCAATACCCATCTGTGCCTATCCTTCGCCCCCCTTGTTTATCGAATTTCTGTTACTCCCCTCAGAATGCAGATACCGACACCACAACTTCAAAACCAACAGATCTAAGATCTCATTCATACCTGCAGCCATATCCTTAGCACTTGATTATCTATGCAAATTTAATAATAATAATAATTGCTTACACTTATATAGCGCTTTTCTGGACACTCCACTCAAAGCGCTATACAGGTAATGGAGACTCCCCTCCACCATCACCAATGTGCAGCATCCACCTGCATGTTGGTGTTGTGGTCGTATTTTTTTTGTCTGGTTCTCTGGACGCCCACACTGCTGCTGTGAGTAATAGAATAATAGAGACTCTCTCTCTCTGCAGCGGATGAGAGCTGAGGGGCTGACTGGAGACGCGTGCCCAGGGGCTGCTGGACTCCCCCAGTCCTGCACAAGCGCCCTGCTGCCTGACCTGGGAGCAGAGTCACAGGCTCATCTGCCAGGAAGAGAAACACCAGCCCCTTCCTCTCAATCCTAGCAGATCTGCTCAGAGGTGAGCAGCGTTTCTCTCGGCTCTGGGTTCGAATCCTCCTGCGTGACACAGCACAGACACGTCTGACACAGTTCCTACAGGTCACTGGCGTGCTCAGGTCTCGCTAATGGGTTCAGTCAGATCTGAATTAACTCAGCCCTGCTGGGCTGCTACTGATCCCCCTGGCTGGTGTGGATCGGTCACCAGTGGAGACTGGGGAATACTCTCGAGATCCTGATCCCCGTTTAAACTGTCAGGACCCCCCACTTCCACTCAAAAACACCAGACTCTGCACTGCTGGGAGAGATTCCCAACAGTGGATTTCTTCATTCTCATCCTGCTCTCCTGTCTTCCCTGCTGATAGCATTAAGGAAATGTTCTTGACTCTGGTCTTGTCCAATTGGGCTGGCAGTGTCCAGCGCCCCAGCAGTGTCAGGCTCTGCTGTTCTGGGTTCAGATGGGCTGGCAGTGCCCAGGTCTGACAGTACTGCCCCAGCAGTGCCAGGCTCTGCTGTTCTGGGTCCAGATGGGCTGGCAGTGCCCAGGTCTGACAGTACTGCCCCAGCAGTGCCAGGCTCTGCTGTTCTGGGTCCAGATGGGCTGGCAGTGCCCAGGTCTAACAGTACTGCCCCAGCAGTGCCAGGCTCTGCTGTTCTGGGTCCAGATGGGCTGGCAGTGCCCAGGTCTGACAGTACTGCCCCAGCAGTGCCAGGGTCTGCTGCTGACCCTGTTCTGGGTCAGAGAGTCTAGGTCTTGTATAGCTGATCTGAAAGTTCTCTGTTTTTCATGTATGTTGTTTTGGTCTTATGTGTCTGTGTTTTCTTTCTAATAGTAGAGATGTTTAAAATAGTTTTTCCAGATTGATCCATTTTGGCTTGCCAATTCTTCTGGTTTTGGTTTATTTAAATTCTTCCATTTTTAATAGAAACTTTTTGATCTATCGATTCCTCGGTTTTCCGAGAGCTGTCCGGTTTTGTGTGTGCTTCTTCTCCTCTTCAGGTTGTGTTTGCGGTGTTTTATCATCTCACAGTAAGTAGGTGAGGTGCATATCTGTGTTGTGTGGTTGTCTGTGTTTTTGGTTTGATTGTTCTCGCAGTGGTTTTCTAGCGTTTCTGCACTCTGTATCAAACCGTTCTTCTTGTGCTCTTGTTTCTTGAGTTCGTTTTGTATTCATTCTTTTGAATTTTAAATTTTGAGGCTGGTTTCTGAAATATGTGATTTAAATCTGTTATAGCCCTGTTGATGCCTGATTTGGTGGTTTGATACGCAGTGTTTTGGAATGTACAGTAGTTGATGATGTCTGAATTTCCTGGTCACTTACTATCTCCTCTCTGTCTGTCTCCTGCCTTTCTATTTTCTCTCCCTCTGATTTTCCTACAAACACAGATTGTCCGTTCTCTATAACTAAACTCATGAAGGAAATACATTTGTTAAAAAAACAATAGGTGAACAAACAACCAACATAGGGAGTAAATAAATAACAATACTGATATCTCTCTTAGTTAAAATAAATAATTTCTTCAAGTAATTAAGAGACAGTATTTCAGTCAGAGACCACAGAGGCTAAAACACTCCTGAAGAACAGATGCCCCATCTCTTTAGGTACACCAATATTTCTATCTTCTCCTCTCCTCTCTCACTGCCATCTCTAACCTGTCTCTCTCTCTCCTCTCTCACCCCATCTCTAACCTGTCTTTCTCTCTCACACACCCATTTCTAACCTGTCTCTCTCTCTGACTCTCTCTCCTCTCTCCTCTTCTGTCTCCTCTGCCTACAGACACAAACAGGAGCCTGACTGTTCAGCAGTTAATATTTCAGACCAAGAGGATCTGTAGTTAATTTTAGAGACTCTTGTACCAGTTTATATCTCTTGCAGAGTGGCAGGTAGCTACTGTCTCAATAGCAGGAGGCTCTACACTGAGGAGTCACTCTGCCCTGAGCCTTACCTCCTCAGTGCTGTGTGTCGGTTGGTCAGGGCGTCTCTCCAGCTGAGCTGTTTGTGTGATGTGTGTCACGCCCTCTGCAGCCAGAGGGCGCTCCTTCTCTGTCCTGTCCCTAGTTCCCTGCCTGCTGTCCTTCCAGTCCCTCTCTTTCCCTTGGGCTATATATTTCCGGGTCTTGCACTCTGCCCTCGCTTAGCATGGACGTTCGGATGTCCTGAGACCCGTCTAGCCCCAGGTCGCCCCACGTCCGCTACCTGAGGGCATAGGTATCTATACGGCACTCCTGAACTCTTTGCACTAAGGAGCCCGGGCCTTTTTCCTGTCTCGCCGCTACGCATATGGGTCTTTTTCCGCTCTCCTGCCTGTGTCTGTCAGGGGGTTTCAGTGGGAACAGTGCAGGAAGGACATCAGAGAGTCACCTTGCCTGAGAACTTGCACATTAACTCAATGCCTGCGTCTTCAGAAAAGCTTTTTCATTGGTTGATCCCTCTGTCTGCTCCCTTCCATCTTCTATTACACTTCTAATCCCTTGAATTTAATTGTACTACATCTGGTTTTCCTATCTTTTTATATTGTTTTCTTACTGAGACTCACTTTGAGAAGCCACTTTTAGAGTTGTTAAAGTATTATTATTATAAATGGGATGAGACTGGGCAGTGAGCTGTTCCTAACAGTGGCTCCACCCTGGCAGAAATACCTCCTGCTTTACAAGTTCAATCCAACATAAATTCAGCCGGAACTCTTTCAGTTACTCTTTCTGGTTCTCTTCTCCTTGTTTCCGTTCAGAAGAGGGGACAGAGGGGTTACAACTTCCTTTACATCGCCTATAGACTATAGGAACATATTCCCACCACACAGAACAAGTTACAGTATGAGCACTGAGTGCCTGTTTCCCTACCAGAGGGAGCGTCACCCTCTTTTTTCGCTGCAGAACAGATGTGGGGTGAATGGAGTCTCCCCAAGAGCTCACAGCTGGTCCCCTCTGGCCGCCATCTGGTGTCTTTCAGAACACACTGCGTTCCGATCCTTTGAGCACAGCTTGTCTGAAAGGTCTTTATACCCTGTATGGCTCCCGGCACCCTGCACAGTCACTGGCAGCAGCTGATAGTTGTGATAGAACATTATGAAAGTGCACAGCTGTGTGAGTGCGTCTGCTGTAGGGGTGACCGGGCAGCCCAGAATATCTTCATTGGAAAAACTCTGATTTGGGGCCTTATGTGTTGATCTTTCCTTTTGTCTATTTACATATCATATATCTGCTCTACTGTTATATTCCTGTTTTCTCATTATTTGATATATTTTCTTCTGTGATTTGTCGTATCGTAACCTTATATTTGATTATTAAGTTACAGGTATTCTTATCCATTCAGCTGTGTTTGCTGGGTGGTTAGATTGTCTAATTTCCAGTTTTGTTTCCTTTGTATTCCAAACCTGTGATCACAGCTCATCTGAAAGGTTTTTACTCCCTGTATCATTCACCCCACACTGCATCGCAGACAGTAGCTGCGGTCGTCCACTTTATCTGTCTCTTGGCTGAAAAACTGAAATTCCTGCTCTGCCCGAACTGTCTGTTGAGAGAATTGAAGTGTGATAGAGTGTGGAGTTTTAAAGTAGCTCCTGTCAGGTTTATTGTATTGCTGTTGCTTTGTTTGAATGCCCTTTGTGGGAATGACTCTGTAAATGGCTGACTTGCTTGTAACTCATTAATCCATACCGAATTTGATCTTGAACAAAATTCCAAAATAGTAGAAACATAGAGACCCCCCCCCCCCCCCCCCAAAGTATGAACAGTTGCCTTAAGAATGTCGTGGGGAATGACAGTAATAAGTATTACAGTTTATCTTAAAGAAATATACACAGTATTCTTGTAGTTGGAACGTGAGGTTTAGTGCATATACATTTCAAATCCTGCATATATACTTAAAAAAAATGTAATGAGTATTATGATAGCCTACTGTACTGTATCCTTGCAGATACTTTTTGAACAATCCTCGATTGGACAGCAGAAAAAAAATGATATCAGATAACTTTCATATTCTCAATTCTGAAAATCAACTTCTCCTCTCTGGAAAACATTTTAGGGTTCCCAGATGTAGATCAAATTGATGCTAATATTCATGTTCCCTTATCTATTTAAACAGGGTAAATAAATCTGTGTCAGTAACGGCTTACTTTGTAACAAACTACGTAATGTGTAATTTAGGTGATGTGTAATATTTTGTGATGTATTCAGATGACCCGAAGCAATGTCTGTCCATAGAAAGTTTTCCCTAGGGGGATAGGACATCAAATAAAGTTGATCTTATCTTAAAACAGTTTTTCCTTATTCAAGTACGTTTGCATTACAAGCATGTGGTTTTTGCATTTTTATGATATTTCGGATGTGAATCTGTTATTTTTGTTGAGCTTTGTCTAGACAAGTAGCCTTACTTATACAGTATGTGGAGCGATTTGCTCATGAGATGTCTGCTTGTTCTATTTCTGAGCTCAGTATAAGGGGTAGAAAGCATGACTGTAACATAACCCACCTCTCGTCCTGGCCCGAGCCTGAGGCTCGCCCCCTAGTGCAGGGTTAGAGGTGTGAAATAACGTTGTAACTATTGCTCCATTAATAACATGTTGATTGCATGTTTCTAGATGGGTATAACAGAGATCTCAACTACAGAGGGGCCTTATAAGCCAATGAAACATGGTAGCTTCCTGAGAGACACCACAGAAAGACAGGAGTTTGTGATGAAAGTTCGGGAGGGATGGCAACAGCCAAGTTCAATCAGACAGGCTGTCAGTATTTTAGCATTCACTCCTGACTCCTCTCCTGAAACACTGTGAATACTGCACGTGATCCCCCTCTCTCCCTCGCATCCCTCCTCCACCCCGTCTCCACCTGTGCAGCTGTCCCCTGGTCACTCCTCCTCCTCAGCCAAGTTGGTTCGGCCAGATTTTCACACCATGATCCTTTCAGTACGCTTAATTCTTGGTCTTGTTTTTTTTCTCCCCAGAAAACTGACTGTTCGCCCCACCTCTGCACTAAGTGGCCTCCTGATAAAGTCAGGTTCCCTTGTGCCTTGTGTTTACAAGTAATACTTCAGACCGGTCGGCCTCGCCTCGGGGTGTCTGGGCGTTTGATATTATACAGTTGCAATGCTGAGGCCTGTGATTGTGATGCTTTAAGGCTACAGGAGTCTCTCTGGAAATCCTGAGTGATTTCCGGCGTTCAGGCAGAAATACAATACCACCCTCCCACAGTGCCAGTCCTACAGTGTCCAGTCTGCAGAATCTCCTTGAGATGTGGTCTCTCCGATAAGCGATCCCGCCAGCGAGAGACTAGCTAAAGCAGGATGTTCTGTATGTTTCAGTTAATTATACTGTAAATGCACAGATGTTGAGCTCATCATCCTTTTAATTAAAATATATTTTGTCATCTATGCTAACTGTAGCTAAGATCAAACTATCAAGGTTACAAATAAATAATTATAAATTAAATATATGCATTATATTGCTAACGCTGATGCAAGAGGCAAGTCATAGGAACTGAACACAGAATGGATAGGAGTCACAGTGAATGAGAGAGGAATGAACTAAATTATTTAAAAGGATTAAAACACTGAAAAACAGGAGACACAATAAGAGATAGTAGATCACAGGAAATACCTCAGTAACAAACATACAAACACACAGGACAGGAGACACAGCGAGAGAGAGGAGATCACAGAGAATCCCTCAGTTTTAAGTAGACACAACCGGACAGGAGACAGAGTGAGAAAGAGTAAATGAAATACAGTGGGATTGATAGGAGATGGGTTGTAAAGAGATTGGACACACAGAGATGGAAAGAAAGACGGTGTCGGTTGAACTCGCTGACTGAGTTATTTGACGTTGCTATTTCTTTGGCAGATTAATTACTTCCAAGCACACGAGGTCTGGAATTTCGCTGGCGTGGAAGAATTGTTCCAGGTTGGTCTCCTCCCATTCCTGCAGGTCAGTGCCCCTTCAGTCAGACTCTGTGTTCAGGGAGACACACAGAGAAGTCTCACACTGTGAAAAATGCTCCAGAGCATTTGTCCACCTTTTGGAATTCTTCTCCTATAGTGAACAGTGAAATAAAACCAAGAATGGGAGACTTCTTTACACAAAGGGTGGGGTGTGTATAGAACAAGCTGCCCAGCTATGTTGTTGAAGCTGATACCCTGGCTTCTCTCCAGACACAGCTGGGTGAGCTCCTCCAGTCAGGACAGGAGGCTCTACTGTACACAGAGAGGGGAACAAAGCTGATACCCTGGCTTCTCTCCAGACACAGCTGAATTAAATCATGGGATCAATTAATCACTAACTACCAGACAGTGTTGAAAAAACTAAAAACCTTCTCTTGTTTTTAACCTTTCTTCAGTTTTTAGAAAACCTGTATGCAGAAAAAAAATATTTCATTTTTTACTGCTTCAACGGTCAGATCTCTGGGTATTTAAATCTGACTAGAATGTGTATTGTACAAAATCTCTTTTTCACTATCAGTGTTGTTGTTTTTAGTGTCATTTTCATTACTTCTGCAGGTTTTATACTGTGGTTAACAGTTTAAAAAGTCCTCACTTTGTGCTGCTCTCGGTTTGTTGATGGTGGCATACTCAACATCACTGTTTGGTTGTGTGATATCTGTAAAGAACAGGATACAGGTCAACACTTACATTAACTTATACTATACAGGTCATCACTTATACAGATGCAGCCATTCAAAGTGCGCGGTACAGACACGTACCGGAGGTAATTGGCTACGGCGTCGTGCATCGTGACGCGTGATGACGCAAAATACCGCGGTACGTGATTGGTTGACCGACAGGGGCACTCGTGGTCTGTTGGTCTGTCGTAGAAAGACTTACTGTAAACGTCTTTACTGTGCCCGTTGTAGATATTGAATTTTACCACTGAAGGGAAATCTTAGTAGCTGAGCATAAAAAGAATAGGAGCATACTGTAACGCGTGTGAAAGCCATAAACGATATTAATTTTGGAACATAAACATACAGTATATAGCTGGTCTTGGTACTTTAAAGAAAAAAATACACACCAGTATTCCATTTCTCCCTAAACATTGTAAGCTTCGAAGTCTTTAACGTGATACCAGAGTCAACAAGCATACTTTTAGAATTTGATTAAAAGGGAATATAATATGGAATCGCGTATCTCAAGAATTTAATAACGGTATGATTACATCCGTGTGCTGCGACAGGGCTGTGTAGGGCTGTTTCGCCTGCCTGTTCATGTGAGCTGTCTTGTAGCCTTCTGGTCTAGGTGGGTGACTACCAACTGGCAGGTTGTGTGTTCAAATCCAGCTGGTGCTGGACTTTTCATTTTTATTTATTTATTTTTTAATCGCGTAACATAAACATATTACCGTATGCAAACTGTACTGTATACAGTATGTATATGTATATTTAATGTCTTAACTGTGCCCGTTTAATTGAATTTAAAAAAATTATTTAACACGAACATTAAGCTGTTTACATCTTCCGCCTGAGAACAGTCACCCGTTGCTACCCAACGCAGAATGGTGATTGGCTGACACCATCTGACACCCCTCTGATTGGAGAAAAAAGATGTGCTGGTTTGCTATACATACTGTACCAGGAAGAGGATTTCTTTCTATTCAAAACATGTATTTTAAAAGTTTAAGAAGTAAAAACCTTACAGCGTACACAGATTTCTAAACTGATCAGGATCGTTATCTTTGTCTTATGCATAATAATGTTCACCGCTCTGTCCAGCAAATTAATAATAAACTTTATTTTATATAGCGTTTTAAACGAATAAGTAATTAGATTGCTCATAAACCTAATCACTTGCTTTTTCTTTTTATTTAGGCTCAGATTTCAACTATAGATCGTATTATTAATAACCATAAGAACAACCAACCAACAAAAACAACCATATAAACATAATACCAACCAAAAACATAGATAACAACCACAATACAAAATCAAATATATCAAACCATTTTACTCTCGCAAAGTCCTCCAATTATCATAATCCCGCCCCTTATGCAAAACCAAACCTTCCTCCCATCCCAGTTTATCATGTTTATCATAAACAAAATCCACCTCAATTTTCAACATAAAGCATTACACAAAATCAATACCTCAACACTCCATACTCAACAACGATAATTCACAAACAGCCAGAACATGTAACTACACATTCCCAAACAAACCTAATTTCCATAGCCCCGCCCCTTATGCAAAACCAACATCCCTCCCCTGTTCTCTCTCTCCCCTGGCGGTTGTAATTGTTTTTATTTTCAAATAAATTTTAGCAAAGTCATGTATTTTAAAAATCTTAAGATTTTTATATTTTTGTCTTTATTTAGTGGTTTCATTAGTGACAAAGGCTAAACTTTCTTGGAAAAATGTCTTTTATGTAAACCATGTTTGCTATTAATTAATTCAGGGCTAAAATATGTTCATTGTCTTCTAATGAAAGAAGGGTTCCTTTCGCCGTAGTCGGGAGCCTAGCCTTTAACTAGTAAGTACTGTACTTACTGGGTTTTTGAGGGGGGGGAGGTGTCTTTCGCTGGAAATCTCGCCTCCTACTTTGAAAATACCCGTGAAACCGGTTCAATTCGTCACAGCCAGCACTCCTGCAGAGAGGGGGGTTGTGCTTGCAGTGTATACAGTACACGCGTTCTGCTCTTCGTTAATGTCTAAGCCGGAACATATCATTATATCTCATTTTGTATTTCTTAAAAAAAATTGTTTTCCCAGCCAAACAGTATTGTTTTTAACCTGTAAAGCGCTTTGAGGAGCCACCTTTAAAGGCGCCATATACAATAAAGTTCATTATTATTACTATTGTAAATTTGCTGGACAGAGAGATGAACATTATTACACAGAAGACAAAGATAGCGATTTACGTTGCATTGTGTATCGTGCTGCTTTAATACAGTTTTAAATAATTGAAAGTCTAAACAGTATCAGCTTTATTTATGGGTTTTAAATAAAGGTGATTTAAACGCGATTTAAATCAATATAAATGTTTATATTGTAACGCATAGGTGACTATTCATTGTTATTAAAATGACTTAAATTCGATCATGTTGTGATATTTAGAAATATACATTTGTTTGGTGCGAGTGAAGTTTTATTTAATCTCTGAGCCATACTGATTCTTCTGGAAGCCAGTTTCCGCCAGGGAGTAAAAAAAAAACACACTATGGTATTCTCTCCAATGTAGTGCAGTTAAAAACATACCTCTGATGCTGCTCCTAAATGAATATCGTTTATGACCATCAGAAGCTTTATGCTCCTTTTCTCCAGTGGATTGAACAGGGAGAGGCATTTCATGATGTACTTTTCACTGATGAAACAACAGTGGCTCTGGAACAGTTTTCAACCATGTCGTTTTATAAAAAGGGGAGATATGTACACGTTACTGAAGCTAAAAGTTTAGCCTTTGTCACTAATGTAACCACTAAATAAAGACATATAGAAATCCCTACGTTACAGACTGTATATGGCTGGTATTGGTAGTTTAAAGAAAAAATACACACCAGTATTCCACTTTCTCCCTAAACATTTTAAGCATCAGAGTCTTACATGTGGTTATTTATTGCATAATTTAATTTTGAAAGCCACTGAGACATCAGGTACTACTGTTGTATTTATGAAAAAGAAACAAAACAAAAAACATACTAACAACTGTGCCATCCTACTCCTTAGTTAATACATTTTTTTATTCATAAACAGTTAACATTGTTAGCAAAATATTTTGAATTATATTTAACCCTATTTTTTCTTTAGTTTTGTATTTAACTTATTATATAATAGTCAGACTTAATGTATATTTGAACAATGAAAATATATTTTTACAAGATTTTACATTAAGCACTTAAAATTAATATGGTTAATAATAGTAAACTGTAACATGCTGTAACAAGATCGGTTAAACTGTGAAGAAAATGCTTTCAGAGAAAATGTTTCAGGTGTGAAGAACATAGATCTCCAATGCAATTTCAACCAAACCTGTTCCCACACACCCTGCCCCCACTACCATTAGAATATACACAAACACTTTAGCGTTTCATTCTGAGCAGAAGACCCTTACACCTGAAGAGTGCTGGCTGTGACGAATTAAACCGGTTTTACAGGTTTCAATCACAGACCATGTGACATGGGACTCAGTAAACTAACAGCACCACTGGATTTGATAATACCTAACCAAAATCCGCAATATGGAAACAGAACCTGTGTGATTGTTGATAGATGATGTACTCGTAACATTTTTTCAAGACGAACTACAACATTTAAAAAATGACTTGTATGTACTTGATATCTCTAATCAATCCACGGGTCCCAGCACAAAACGAAAGTAAAACGCATACCGTTTCGCGCTTCTTATTAGTTGCTCAAAAGTAATTTGACCGTATGAAATGCATAATATAAACCTAGAAACATATACGTGAGCAGTACTTAAGCACTGTAGTATCGGTGTTAAGACATACCTCTCAAATACTGTAAATCAAGTTAAAAATATCTCAAGACCGATTCTGGTCGTAATGAAACCATGTTTCGAGTATGTTTTCTTTTTCATCTTGAAATAACTCATTTCTAAATACCTTTTTCACTGTTAACATCTTGCAGCAACTCTGCGACAAAATATACACTCTGACAGTTCATCCTGCTAGCAACATTAAATAAAACAAATCTTAAGATTTCTATATTTATGTCTTTATTTAGTGGTTTCATTAGTGACAAAGGCTAAACTTTCTTGGAAAAATGTATTTTATGTGTTGCAGAAAAAACTGACTTGCTTTAACAAAATATGTTTACAAATCCTTTCACCTGGCATTTTCGTAGTTAGAAACTATGGAACGCTCTGTTAAAAGCAAGGGAGTTTTTATGTCCGTTGCAGTTCTTTTGCAACATGAATATAATTATATCGTTATTAATTTCTTGAGATACGCGATTCCATATTATATTCCCTTTTAATCAAATTCTAAAAGTATGCTTGTTGACTCCAGTATCACGTTAGTTAAAGACTTCGAAGCTTACAATGTTTAGGGAGAAATGGAATACTGGTGTGTATTTTTTTCTTTAAAGTACCGAGACCAGCCATATACTGTATGTTTATGTTAAGATTTCCCTTCAGTGGTAAAATTAGATATGAATATTCAATACTTAAACGGGCACAGTTAAGACATTAAATATACATATACATATTGTATACAGTACAGTTTGCATACGGTAATATGTTTATGTTACGCGATTAAAAAATAAATAAATAAAACTTGAAGGTCCAGCACCAGCTGGATTCAAACACACAACCTGCCAGTTGGTAGTCATACACCTAGACCAGTAGGCTACAAGACAGCTCACATGAGCAGGCAGGCGAAACAGCCCTACACAGCTCTGCCGCAGTACACGGATATAATCATACCGTTATTAAATTCTTGAGATACGCGATTCCATATTATATTCCCTTTTAATCAAATTCTAAACGTATGCTTGTTGACTCCGGTTTCACGTTAGTTAAAGACTTCGAAGCTTACAATGTTTAGGGAGAAATGGAATACCGGTGTGTATTTTTCCTTGTGATATTTTAAGCTCTAGTTGAATGATAGGTGTCGCATTTTAAATCATTTTCGTAGTTAGAAATTATGAAACGCCCTGTTAAAAGCAAGGAAGTTTTTATGCCCGTTGAAGTAAAACAAAATGCCTGACAAAGTATGGCTTGGACAGATTCCAAGTGCTTGTACAAATGTGCTAAAGAAATTATACTTTGAGTATACAGCTTGTCCAAAGTCATCCATTATTAATACTATTAGTAATATCTTCAGTAAAGGCTTTGATGCATAAATATTTCTGATAAAGGTAGGTTGTGTACTTTTGTCCAACTGAGCAATCTTGCTTTCATAAAATATACCAACATTTTAATGACTGATGATTAACATGCTGTAATACACAGTTCAAAATTAAAGGCTCAAATGCTGTACATGAGAGGTTAAGCTCCCCCTGGCGGTTTTACAAGGCGACGCCGGATAGTTAGTCACGAGACACACGTGAACCGCGTGATACCCCGGTGGGCGTGTCGTGGTATGCCGCGAAATACCTCACCCATTTTGAATGGCTGCATCTGTACTAACACTTAAACAACACTTACATTAACTGTACAGAACGACAGGACTCACTGTTCACACTTGTATTGACACTGTACATGACAACAGAACTCACTGTTCACACTCGTATCGACGCTGTACACGACAACAGGACTCACTGTTCACACTCGTATTGACAACGTACTGAACAACAGGACTCACTTTTCACACTCGTATTGACGCTGTACACAACAACAGGACTCACTCTTATTACACTTGTTCACACTTATTAAAACTGGACAGAGCAACAAGAAGTTATGTTTTAAAATTTCTGCTAGTTTTATAGGTATAAGTAAAAGGTCCTCACTTTGTGCAGCTTGGGATTTGTTGACTGTGGAGTATTCAACAGCAGTATCTGTCTGTGTTAATTCTGCAAAGAATAAAACACATGTTCTCACCCATTAACACTGTGCAGAGCAACAGTGATCTCGGTGCATTAACACTGTACAGAACAGGACTCACTGTTCACAGTCATATTGACACTGTACAGAACAACAGGACTCATTGTTTACACTCGTATTGACACTGTACTGAACAACAGGACTCACTATTCACACTCGTATTGACACTGTTCTCACTCATATTGACACTGTACTGAACAGGACTCACTGTTCACCCTCGTATTGACACTGTACTGAACAACAGGACTCACTGTTCACACTCGTATAGACACTGTACAGAACAATAGGACTCACTTTTCACACTCGTATTGACGCTGTACACAACAACAGGACAGATGTGATCTATCCACCCTCCCAGATGTGATGTCGGGCCTTTGCAGAACCTACCTCACGTCACCAGTTCCACCCCTCCAGCATTACTGTTCCCCACTTCTCCAGCTGGGCAGACTGGAGCCACAACAGGAGGTTACAACAGCAGCGTCTGCATCGGGGGCCTCGAACCCACGACCCGAACTGCACGCGGTCACAGCACGCCACCGAGGCCTACCAGCAGGCAGCTGCTCCTTGGGTTCGGAAGGCACTAGACTAGGAACGGGTCCAAGCCACCAGGGGGAGCTTACTGCACTCTCTCGGGTCAACTGAGAGCTCCCTGCTGTCAAGTCACAGGAGGAACTGGTGCAGTCTGACCAAGAGACACTGGGAAATTTCCTGAGGGGCCCCTCCAGGGGCCTTCTGTCATAATCTCAAACAGAATCTCAGTGGAGCCCCGCCTCAACCTGTCTGACTGTCCGAACCTGTGGCTCCTCCTCCTGCTGAGCAGGATCACTGCTGTGACAGCTCATCATCACTGGAGTAAAACTGACCCGTCTCTGGATGGTCTTATCCCAGCTCCCCTTCCCTCTCTCGATGTCTCCTGTGTCTGTAGGTGTTCCACAGGGAAACCAGTTCGACATTAAGTGCTCATCCTCTCACTACACTGTTTCCTGGTTGGTACCACCAAGGGAACACAGTGTTTCAATGGTTGGAAGGAAAAGGCACAATTTTTTAAAAAACCCGCAGAGCCACTTTATACTTCTGATGACGATAGAAGGGACATATTTACAAGTACTGTTATAAAAGGTCTCGGATCTCACCGTTACCGGCTGGGAGTGGAGTTTGCGCCAGGCAGTAATCGGAATCCGTTTTCTCCAGGCGTTCTGAAAAAACTCAAAACACATGATGAGAGACCGCAGTTTTAAAATTAGTTGAATGCAGATCGTGGACCGCTGGTTTGCTAACTGAACCAAACTTGCTCACGCTGGATCCCTTAAAACCCACAAACCCACAAACTCAGGACAGTCAGGACAGTGAAGGAGTCCTCATGGAGGAGATCAGATACAGTGAGAGAAGAGCCTAAGTCAGACAGAGACAGGATCAGAGACACAGTGGAGAATCAGGACAGTGAAGGAGTCCTCATGGAGGAGATCAGATACACTGAGAGAAGATCCACAGACAGAGAGAGGATCAGAGACACAGCGGAGAGTCAGGACAGTGAAGGAGTCCTCATGGAGGAGATCAGATACACAGAGAGAAGAGCCACAGTCAGACAGAGACAGGATCAGAGACACAGGGGAGAATCAGGACAGTGAAGGAGGCCTCATGGAGGAGATCAGAGATACTGAGAGAAGATCCACAGTCAGACAGAGACAGGATCAGAGACACAGGGGAGAAACAGGACAGTGAAGGAGTCCTCGTGGAGGAGATCAGATACACAGAGAAGATCCATAGACAGAGACAGGATCAGACACACAGTGGAGAGTTAGGACAGTGATCCCTGTACTCACGGCTTGCTCTAGCTCCTGTGTCCTTGATGACTTCATAGAAAGGCTCTGGCTTTGTCTGACTGTCTGCAGAGAGAGGAGAACGGACAGGGTGGGTATCTGTAAAGGTGTGGCTGGGGGTCCCATAGAACCAGGATTGGGGACCCCTGAATGATGTCATCAGTTAGCACTGGAGATTCAGAGTTCAGCTGGAATGAAGACTTAGAGATGTGGGTGTGTGGGGGGGGGACCCCTGGACCCCTGTTCTAGATGATTGATCTCCAGAGCATGGGCGGGGGAATGGAGAGATGAGTGGATCCTACCTCTGGGTCTCCTTCTCTTTCTGTGACACAGGATCCCCAGCACGAGCACACAGCACATCAGTAGGACTCCTAGTGAAGACTAGATCGCAGCCCAGTTCATTTGCCTCTCCTCTGTAGACACACCAGAGAGCGTGCTGAGATAATTCAGACACGTGCAGAGGAGTGTACACTGGAGGCTGTTTCATGATGCACTAGCAGTGTTCACAGGGTGAACACTCCTGGTGTTCACAGTGCACTCCCAGTATTCCCACTGCACTCCTAGTTTTCACAGGGTGCCCAGAGCACTCCTCATGTTCACAGGGTGCCCAGATCACTCCTGGTGTTCACAGAGTACCCAGAGCACTCCTCGTGTTCACGGGGTGCCCAGAGCACTCCTCGTGTTCACATTGCACACCCAGTGTTCAGAGGATACCCAGTGTTCCCAGTGCAAACCAGGGTACACAGGATACCCAGTGTTTCCAGAGCACACCCAGTGTTCACAGGATACCCAGTGTTTCCAGTGCACACCCAATATTCAGAGGTTACCCAGTGTTCCCAGTGCACACCCAATATTCAGAGGATATCCAGTGTTCCCAGTGCACACCCTTGAAGTGGTATTCCGGCTATACTCACTGGGACTTGGAGGAGCAGAAGACTCTGTAGCAGTGGTGCTGCATGTTGTTGAGTCTGGGAATGAATAAAAGAGGTTGGTTCGGCACAAGCTCCAGACACCAGTGGGCGGAATTGACATTGTCATCCTTTCTGTACCCTTTAACCAATGTGCAAACAACGTATCTTTTATTCCTCATTTATATAGAGGCTAGGGACCGTTAATAAAATTATATACTTTCTCACCTGCACATCCATTGCAACATGCATAACAGTCTGAAAAAGAAACAGAGTTTGATGAGGCACTGCAAACCCATCCTGGCTAACTCAGCCCCTGCTCACCCTTTAACCAGCATGCAGTCATGTTGAGTAAGTCCTGTTGTTCAGTACAGTGTCAATACGAGTGTGAACAGTGAGTCCTGTTGTTCAGTACTGTGTCAATATGAGTGTGAACAGTGAGTCCTGTTGTTCAGTACTGTGTCAATATGTGTGTGAACAGTGAGTCCTGTTGTTCAGTACAGTGTCAATACGAGTGTGAACAGTGAGTCCTGTTGTTCAGTACTGTGTCAATACGAGTGTGAACAGTGAGTCCTGTTGTTCAGTACAGTGTCAATACGAGTGTGAACAGTGAGTCCTGTTGTTCAGTACAGTGTCAATACGAGTGTGAACAGCGAGTACTGTTGTTCAGTACTGTGTCAATATGAGTGTGAACAGTGAGTCCTGTTGTTCAGTACAGTGTCAATACGAGTGTGAACAGTGAGTCCTGTTGTTCAGTACTGTGTCAATATGAGTGTGAACAGTGTCAATACGAGTGAGAACAGTGAGTCCTGTTGTTCAGTACAGTGTCAGTACGAGTGTGAACAGCGAGTCCTGTTGTTCAGTGCTGTGTCAATACGAGTGTGAACAGCGAGTCCTGTTGTTCAGTACAGTGTCAATACAAGTGTGAACAGCGAGTCCTGTCGTTCTGTACTGTGTCAATACGAGTGTGAACAGCGAGTCCTGTTGTTCAGTACAGTGTCAGTTCGAGCGTGAACAGCGTGACCTGTTGTTCCGTACTGTGTCATTACGAGCATGCAGACAACATATATTTATATTTAATTTATATAGAGGCTGGAGACCCTTAATGTAGTTATATACTTTCTCACCTGAACAATCAGTGCTGCTTTTATTAAAGTCTGAAAAAGAAACAGAGTTTGATGAGACACTGCAAAACCAGCATGGCTACCTCAGCCCCTGCTCACTCTTTAACCAGTGTGTAGCAAAATGGAAATGAGCGAAAGAAGGGAAAGAGAAGAAGCAGGGGAATGGAAAGATGGATCATTACTGTCCGCTGTGTCCCTGATCCAGTTGGTCCAGGGGTCTGTGTCTCTGGTCCAGTTAATACAAGGGTCTGTGACTCTGGTCCAGTTAGTCCAGGGGTCTGTGTCCCTGATCCAGTCAGTCCAGGGTTCTGTGTCCCTGGTCTAGTCAGTCCAGGGGTCTGTGTCTCTGGTCCAGTTAATACAGGGGTCTGTGACTCTGGTCCAGTTAGCCCAGGGGTCTGTGTCCCTGATTCAGTTAGTCCAGGGCTCTGTGTCCCTGGTCCAGTCAGTCCAGGGGACTGTGACTCTGGATCAGTTAGTCCAGGGGTCTGTGTCCCTGATTCAGTTAGTCCAGGGCTCTGTGTCCCTGGTCCAGTCTGTCCAGGGGACTGTGACTCTGGTCCAGTCAGTCCAGGGGTCTGTGTGCCTGGTTCAGTTAATACAGGGGTCAGCTGGAACCTATTTTAGGTTTTCAGATGTTCTTTTTTATTTGTGAATGTACCTGTATATTTTTGCAATACATATTTTTTCCTACTGTTTAGAGGGATATATACACTCACACACACACCCCCACAGTTCTGACTGCATATTTAGTGCAGCAGCTTCCTGTTGGGTTTCTGTGGCTTTTTAAAAAGCCGTTTGTCAATTTCCTCTTGGAGTTACAAGAGCCAGATAGATACGATCGACAAGAGCAGAGAAAATAGAAACGGTAAAAAAAGGCTTCCTTGCAATCTTGCAATTGCTGGCAATGTTTTTTGTATGTTCGTGTAAGGAAGAGGTGAATTTTGAGTGTCAGACAAATTAGAAAACGCTCGTGTGGAGAGGAGTGAGGAGCAAGCTGCCCAGTCCATGTTGTTGAAGCCGATACCCTGGCTTTTCTGAAGACACAGCTGGATGAGATCCTCCAGTGAGGACAGGAGGCTCTTCTGCACACAAAGGGTGGTTGGAGTGTGGAACAAGCTGCCCAGCCATGCTTTTGAAGCCAATACCCTGGCTTCTCTCAGCCCAATTGGCCATGAGCTGTCACACAGGCCAGATGGGCCAACTGACACTTCTTTAAACAAAGGGGCGGTGTGGTGGCTCTGTGGCTAAGGATCTGTGCCTGTGGCTGGAAGGTTGCCACAGAATCCCACAGCCGGCAGAGGAATCCTACTCTGTTGGGCCCTCGAGCACAGCCCTCGTTGCCCCCGTCTGTGTGCCTGTGTGTCTCATGGAGAGCAAGCTGGGGTCTGCAAAAAGACAATTTCCTAATGCAAGAAACTTTATATGGCCAATATAGTGATCTTATCTTATGATCTTATCTAAGGGGTGTGGTGCTCCACACTATAACCAGAAAGGCTTATTTTTTCCATCGGTGTTTATCGGAGGACAAAAACAATTAATACAAATGATGTATTTGCAGAAGTAATTAACCAGTTAACATGGGAAGTAGTTTGTTGTAGGTGTGTCTTTGAGTTAACACTGCTAATTCCAAACAAGATAGCGGGTTGCATCTGCTCTACCAGAGTGATTGCTCTTACTGCGTCATATTAACCTGAAGAAAAGCTCCATTTCTCTACTAACGTCGATGCTTTTGATGCTTTTCTTCCAATTGCTGCTGCTTCTACTCCTCATAATCCTTTTCAGTTTTTGAGAACAAGATATTTAGCTTTGAAGCTGGAATTACAGAATATGTTTAGATATAAAACACGTGCAATATGTAGATATTCTGTCTGTGGTGCATCTCTTACAGTAAATTATCTGGTTCCTATCCTAGGTATCTATGTGTATACTGTACGTACATACACAGTGGAAAGTGACAGTACTGGGACAGGGAGATGAAATGAAATGCACTGGTGTTTAAGAGACCAGTAAAGTCATATAGAGATCAGCAGAAAGAAAAAACCCACTGTTTCGGCTGCTGAGCTCTCTGAAAGGTGTGATGCACAGTATGTATAAATTATAGACCTATTTACACATCGTAATTGTGCCAAGATCCATGTATATGAACAAGTACAGGTTTATTCCACGCTGAAAAGAGAAGAAAAACAACATTTCATCATATAAACTTCTTTTTTTCTTCTCTTTTCAGCGTAGAATAAACCTGTACTTGTTCATATACATAGATCTCAGCACACATATGATATGTACGTACATGTATAACCTTTACTTGTTGCTTTGCAGCCTATGCATGCTGACGCAGCTCCCTACGTGATCTGTGTACAGTACATGTACATATCGTATGTCTGTGGAGAACTATGGATATGAACATTTACACTACAGTAATACTTTCATTTCTACGATTTTTGTCCTGCCTCCCAGCAGCTTTGTTTTACACACAGAAATGTAACAAAACAGAACACCCAAATATCTCCAAACATCTGCTGGATGTGTTTGTCGAAATGCACGTACTGTATGTGTGTAGAATGCTCTGGGACTCGGTAGTGTGCTGGGGGCCAGGTTATGGAAGGTGATGGAAAAAGGATGGGAAGACGGAGCTCGCTCACCTGTGGAGTCGCCGGAGCATCCGGTGACTTCCCCCACGCGGTTCAGAGGGAGCAGCAGCAGGAGGAGCAGGGAGATGAAGAGGCAGGCTCGGAGTCCCATGGCGTCTCTGCAGAGCCCAGCTGTGTCACACTCACACAGGCGCGGGTGTGAGCGGCACAGCTATTTGAACCCCCGCTGCTATGCTGGAGGGATGGGGCGGGGGGTGCCATGTCGCTTGGTTTCCTGCAAGTAGTTTCAGAAACTTGTGTCTCCTCCCAGCAAAAATGAGTGAAAAAAAAAACTGAAAATCAAGATTTGGAGACATTTAATTGCTCTGTATTTACACTTTAAGCAGGAACTGACCCATGAATAACCGGCTTACAAACCCCAGGTCGAGTCCAGTTGAGCCTCACTGTATGAACTGTGTTCAGTACTTATATAGATGTGTTGTATTTAAACGAAGCAATGTTTATTGCAACTTTGGAATCAGTCCAGAGAAAAGCAACCGGATACGTTCCAGGGTTGAAGACAGATGACAGGCTAAAGGAACTGAGTCTCTTTAGTCTAAAGGGAGTGTCCCACAATGACAGGCTGCAGGAACTGAGTCTTTTTAGTCTGAAGGGAGTTTCCCACACTGACAGCCTGGAGGGACTGAGTCTCTTAAGTCTAAAGGGAGAGTCCCACACTGACAGGCTGCAGGAACTGAGTCTCTTTAGTCTGAAGGGAGTGTCCCACACTGACAGGCTGCAGGAACTGAGTCTTTTTAGTCTGAAGGGAGTGTCCCACATTGACAGGCTGCATGAACTGAGTCTCTTCAGTCTGAAGGTAGTGTCCCACACTGACAGGCTGCAGGAACTGAGTCTAGTCTGAAGGGAGTATCCCACACTGACAGACTGCAGGAACTGAGTCTCTTTAGTCTGAAGGGAGTGTCCCACTCTGACAGACTGAAGAAACTGAGTCTATTTAGTCTGAAGGGAGTGTCCCACACTGACAGGATACAGGAACTGAGACTCTTTAATCCGAAGGGAGTGTCCCACACTGACAGGCTGCAGGAACTGAGTCTCTTCAGTCTGAAGGGAGTGTCCCACATTGACAGGCTGCAGGAACTGTCTCTTTAGTCTGAAGGGAGTGTCCCTCCCTGACAGACTGAAGGAACTGAGTCTCTTCAGTCTGAAGGGAGTGTCCCACATTGACAGACTGAAGGAACTGAGTCTCATTAGTCTGAAGGTAGTGTCCCACACTGACAGGCTGCAGGAACTGAGTCTCTTTATTCTGAAGGGAATGTCCCACACTGACAGCCTGGAGGAACACAGTCTCTTCAGTCTGAAGGGAGTGTCCCACATTGACAGGCTGCAGGAACTGTCTCTTTAGTCTGAAGGGAGTGTCCCACATTGACAGACTGAAGGAACTGAGTCTCATTAGTCTGAAGGTAGTGTCCCACACTGACAGGCTGCAGGAACTGAGTCTCTTTATTCTGAAGGGAATGTCCCACACTGACAGCCTGGAGGAACACAGTCTCTTCAGTCTGAAGGGAGAGTCCCACACTGACAGGCTGCAGGAACTGAGTCTCTTTGGTCTGAAGGGAATGTCCCACACTGACAGCCTGGAGGGACTGAGTCTCTTAAGTCTGAAGGGAGAGTCCCACACTGACAGGCTGCAGGAACTGAGTCTCTTTATTCTGAAGGGAATGTCCCACACTGACAGCCTGGAGGAACACAGTCTCTTCAGTCTGAAGGGAGAGTCCCACACTGACAGGCTGCAGGAACTGAGTCTCTTTGGTCTGAAGGGAGAGTCCCACACTGACAGGCTGCATGAACTGAGTCTTTTCAGTCTGAAGGGAGTGTCCCACCCTGACAGACTGAAGGTACTGAGTTTCTTTAGTCTGAAGGTAGTGTCCCACACTGACAGCCTGGAGGAACTGAGTCTCTTTGGTCTGAAGGGAATGTCCCACACTGACAGCCTGAAGGAACACAGTCTCCAGTCTGAAGGGAGAGTCCCACACTGACAGGCTGCAGGAACTGAGTCTCTTTAGTCTGAAGGAGACTAAAGACAGGCTGCAATGTCCCACACTGACAGCCTGGAGGAACTGAGTCTCTTTAGTCTGAAGGGAATGTCCCACCCAGACAGCCTGGAGGAACTCAGTCTCTTAAGTCTGAAGGGAGAGTCCCACACTGACAGGCTGCAGGAACTGAGTCTCTTAACCCCCTAGGCTCAACCTAGAGTGATACCAGCTCAAGCACTCTTCAGGATCTTTGATCAGCTTCTAGAACTTTGTCTTTCCAAAATCAAATCGTCTCGCGGGGGAGCCAGAGCCTCTCCTGCATTCAACGGGCACAGGGCGGGGTACACCCTGGAGAGGACACCAGTCCATCACAGGACACACACTGGACAGGACACCAGTCCATTACAGAAGACACACACAGGACACACACAGGACACCAGACTTCCAGTACTGACATCTGCGCCCCCCTTCTGAGGTAAGCATCTTGTAGAAAGAAAGGGAACTGAAATTAAGGCACATGAAGATATAAGTAAATGAGATGTGACTGTTAGATGTGTTCAGGCACATCTGGGTGTCTCCAAGCTTTTTTATGCACTGTAACACAACACATCCAAGCGACCCATAAGATGCCCAGACGTTCTGACAAGTCATTAACCCATGAAAACCCGGAAAAAAATGAGGCAGCGAGTTCTTATTTTCAAACTTTAGTTCAACATCAAATCAAGTCAAGTCAAGTCAAGTCAAGTTCAAGTTTATTGTCATTACACTCATATAAATGGTATATGGTATAACAAAATGCTATTTAGCTAGCTCTCGGACATAAGAAAACAACAACAACAACAACAATACAGTTGTGTAGCAAAAGAAAGGCAGAGACAACAGGCAGTGTGCAAAAAACAACAGACCATGTGCAAAAAAACAACAACAGGCAATGTGCAAAAAACCAACAACAGGCAATGTGCAAAACAGGTAAGGTAACAGGTTGTGTGCAAAAATATCCATCAACAGAATAAAATAAAGGGATAGAAATTATGGGGAGTGAGCTTTTGACATGTATGGTAGAGGTAGATTTTCAATGTGTGTTTGGGTTTTTGGTAAGAAAGAAAGAAAGGAAGAAGGCACTGTGAGGTTCAGATCATAGGTGAGAGTGAGATTGAGAGAGGCTGGGAATTTAACAGTTTGATAGTGCAGGGGTAAAAATTGTCTCTGAGTCTGGTAGTCCGGGACCGAATGCTCCGGTACCATTTTCCAGATGGTAGCAGATCATAAAGTCTGTCGCTGGGATGTGTGGGGTCTTTGATTATGCTTAGAGCTTTCCTCAAGCACCGTCTGTCATAAATGTCCTGGATAGATGGGTAACCCCAGTGATGGACTGGGCAGTTTTCACCACCTGCTGTAGGGCTTTGCGGTAAGCAGCACTGCAGTTGCCATACCACACTGTGATGCAGACTGTCAGTGTGCTTTCTGTAGTGCATCTGTAAAAGTTAGTGAGGATCTGAGGACATATCTTAGCCTTCTTCAACCGTCTTAGGAAGTACAGGCGCTGTTGCGCTTTCTTGATCAGACAGGTGGTGTTGAGAGACCATGTGAGGTCCTCGGTGTATGGACACCAAGGAATTTAAAGTAACTGACATTTCCACTTCAGTCCCGTTGATGTGGATAGGGGCATAGTTTCTCTGGGATGATAGTGTTTAAAGCTGAGCTGAAGTCGATGAATAGTAGTCTTGTGTATGTGTTCTTCTTGTCCAGATGGGATAGGGCCGTGTGTGTGGCAATGGAGATTGCGTCATCTGTGGATCTGTTGGACCGGTAGGCAAACTGGTACGGGTCCACTGTGTTTGGGATGGTGTCCTTAATGTGCTTCATGACCAGCCTCTCGAAGCACTTCATGATGACAGGTGTTAGTGCCACTGGTCGGTAGTCATTAAGACATGTTACTGTGGTTTTCTTTGGTATTGGGATGATGGTGGTTGTCTTGAAGCAGGTGGGGACTACGGCTTGGGCCAGAGACATGTTGAAAATGTCTGTGAATACACCAGCCAGTTGATTGGCGCAGGCTCTGAGGACGCGACTGGGTATGCCGTTGGGTTCTGCAGCCCAGAGAGAGAGAAAAACAAACAAAGGGAGGAAAGATATCCAAAAAATATGTGAACGAAAAAAACACACACACACACACACACACGAAGCAATACGCAGCTAGAGGTTATTATAAATCAGTTTTATATACATCTATTGTTTTTTTTAACATTGATATTTTTCATCTTCATAATACAGTTTAAGTGATATTGCAGTTCCATTTTATAAGCGTTAAAGGAGGGGGTATCAATGAGCCGTTTTGTTTTGTGATTGCGATATCTAGCCAGTTTTACCAACAGATCAAATGTAAACAGTCAACTTCCACATTACATCTTGCACAGTATGACATAATATCAAACGCCTTAAATCTAACATTGGAACTTAAATGCTTAGAGATATAGTTCTGCAAGTCCATCTAAAATAACTTTGTTAATATATGCAGGTGATAAATAAACGTGTCTGAGTATCTTTTCCAGCTTTACTGAATTACATCAACTTGCCCACCGAGGATAAGCGTACCTCCGTTGCCCGAGTAACGTGACGCCTGTGAATGACGTGTAAAGAGCGCATTCTATACCTAGTGGAGACGGACAACGTTTCCAGCGCTGGGTTTCAGGGGCTTTCCCAACCTCTCCTCGACCTTTAAACGCCTTACATAGTAAATTTACATTATCCTGTAATATGAATTTCCCTAACAGAAAAAAAAATGCAACAGAAAAAACTCTCATAAGGTTAAATTCCCCCCCACGATTACACCCTCCGATTAATCTGCTGCCTGGCCGGTGTACGCGTCGCCAGTTCGCTCCGGCTCCGCAGGAGACGGGCTGTCAAACCCAAGACGGGAATCCAGGTCCGGGCAGCCCCAGGGGTGAGTGAACTGCCGTCCTCTCCGGGCTTAGTCCGGACGGAAGCTCAGTAGTACCTTCTGCCCTGTTCACTAACTGCTGTAGGGTTCGTGAGGTCGGCGGTGACTAAACACTCCGCCTACAGGGAGAGGGACGGGACGGAGACGGTTATTCTCTTCTGGCAGTTTATTTTAACTGTCACATTTCCACCGTCTCTCTCTCTCTTTCATTTTTGTCCTGCTCTCTCCCGGTGCACCACTGCAGGTTGTTCAAGCCGGCTGACCAGCGCGGTGACTTCACCGCCCTTCCCTGTGAATAGCAGGGACCGCAGCCTGCAGGTAGGACGGGAGATCTTCCTTTAGTTCAACTGGCTGAGCCCCTGTTGAGTGACGCCAGTGACCCGGGTTCGAGTCCCCGAAGGTGGGGGGCTTACCTGAGGCGGCAGCAGTGAGGGCGAATCCCCACGTGAACCTGAGAGCAATACAAAATTAATATGGAATTGTATAACTAAGCAGCTAAAGTATCACAAGTGGACGTTTTGGAAACATTTTCACATTCGTTTCTTTTTTAAAAAAAACTTATGTCCTCCTTGTAGTGGTAATGAGCACTGTAATGTAGCAAGCTGCACCCAGGCGGTTCAAAGCGCGATCAGAGCCGAATGCATAAAAATAGTCCACTATTATAGCTTATTGTAAACATGATGTGTCTCTTTCAAGTTTACACCTGAATTGAGAAAATCTATATTTTGTCTTACTCCAAATGTCATCGGCCAACAATTAATAATAATAATAAAAAACTACTATATAGTAAACCACCAGGGATTGAACCCAGTCTTTCAGCGTCAACAGGGAACCAGCTGCCTGGGCTGAAGGAGACCTCAGTCAAAGTACCTGATTTGGTCTGGGAGGTTGTTTCTGGAAAAATTTGATTCCGGCGACTGTACTGAATTCCGGCGAATTATACGTGATGGTTTTGTGTTTAAGGATTTCTTCACGGAAATCTTTAAGATAAATAAGGGGGGAAGGGTTATTATTTACAATTGCTAGTAATCGGAGAACAGCTTGTTAACATGATGTGAAAATTATTTTTTTTAAATAAAATAAATAAGATACAATGAGGTGCCCTGCCTAACGTAATCATTGCATGACTTTAAAAGCTGTAAAAAATGGTTTAGATAGTTAAAAACCACTTTTTATGCGCTACAAATGGGTGATTTTTCTTCCTCGTGATCAGTTTAGAATGTCTGTGTACACTGTTAGATTTTTACTTTTTAATTAAATGTTTAAAATACTAGAAATTTCATAAACGAAACACTTTCATACAGAAAAAAAATCACATTCTCCTCTCTTCCTGTTGTGTCGGACAGATCGGCTGGTCTGTTTTTCCCCAATCAGAGGCTGTGAGAATAGAGAATAGAGAATAGAGTCCCGCCCACTGCGCTCCGTCAGAGGCACCTAGAGCAAGAGGAGGAGCAGCACAACACGAGCTTTCTGTAGCGCGGAGTGTAAACGGCACCAATCGCTTCTGCGTTTATCACCTAGTTCTTAAAATTAAACAACGTATAGTAAATTATCTTTGTCTTCTAAGTCCCTTAATTTACTTTAAGCATAGCTTTCTCATCATTTAGATTTCTTTTTCATACCATCGTTAAACAAAGGAGGAGCGTATTGTAGTTCCTAATGGCATCACACGTGGAAAGATTATAGATTTGAATCATTTTTAATTTTATTAATTTTAGCGAACTACCATCTATACAAATGCCACAAAACTATTCTCGATTTCTGAATGTTATGTCACACTTAGTTAATGATTTTAAATACATCTAAATAAGAAAGTCAGGTGTGAATATAAACTATTAGTAATCAATAATGTTAAAATTAGCACTAATAAATTGTCGCACTCTTCCTGCATCTTGTAAAAATATTAATTTCCAAACCATTGTTCAAAGGTATGTTAAATCAGACTATGAGACAATATGTAAAATGTGAAATTAATGTGAAATTAACAAAAAATTAGGGTATGATATAATTTAAAATATTTTCTAACAATCAACAATTAATAATAGTCTTACCTGTTTAGAAAAATTAAATGTATTATCTAAGGGATAGGATGGCACAGTGGTTTGTATGCTTTCTGTATGTTTTTTCATAAATACAACAGGAGCACCAGATGTCTCCGTGGCTCCATGGAAATCATTGAACTAGAAAGATATCCATCCATTTCTAATGGTGACGCAGTGGTTAGCATTGCTGAGGCCCTAGGTTCAATTCCTGAGGTATTGTATGTCTGGAGTTTGCATGTTCTCTCTGGGTTCTCCAGGTAATCTAATTTCCTCTTGCAGTCCAAAACATACTGTTAGGTTAATTGGCTTATGGGAATACTGACACTTGTGTGAGTGTGTGTGTTTGTGTATGTTTGTATGCCCTGTGATGGACTGACACTATGTCCAGGGCGTATTCTGCCTTGCATCTGCTTCTTGCTGGGATAGACTCCAGCTACTCTGTAAAGAGATTAGAAGATGCATGGAACTAAAGGCACTGTGTGACTACTGCATATACAGTGTTAGAAACCCACTTTGAGATGCATGTGAGCTGAGGATAAATTATTTTATAGTGCTGGTTTAAGGAAACAGCCTTTCCACCTCTCTGGGACATCAGTATCCATAACTAGTCTGTATTTAAACAAATATCTTCAGATGCTGGCTCCGTGGATCAGCATCTGCTATGTTTGCCCATTCCTTCAATTTATGTGCATCCAACACACAGTTCAATGGTAGCAACTACACAAAATCTAAAATATAATCCTCATTTCAGTATCTACTTAAACATTCAACAGTGGATATTCAGTGAGTCTGTTCACTTCTTCCTTTGCAGCCCACAACATCTCATATCTATTTGTCAAAAGCCTCTTAGAAGTGTTTGTGTCGTCTGTGTATTCCTCAACTTTCCCAAAATGATCTTTTTCCTACCTACATCTCTAGACTTAACATGCTCCATTAAAACTTACTTTTAGCCTGTGCCTTTTCTTCTACTACATGTTCTGATGGTGCCAGACAATTTTTGTCTAATCGTACTATCATTTCTTGTGGTCTGCAGATAACACTTTTTTAAGTCAGTCAGTTATTCTAGCTTTTTAGAAAAACTTTGAAAAACTGAAAACCCCATTGTAATTTTCATCCCTATCCCAGCTTCTCTTCTTTCCTCATTTCACCTTTACACTTACTACAGGATGTTTCAGGTCCACATTCCAGCTTCTATGTGTTTTTCTCACTGTTCAAGTTTCTCTTACTTTCTTAACTTTCTTCTACCACTAGTAGATCTTTTGTCCATACATCCTCCCTTGCTTCTTTTTCAATCTTTCTAGCCTCCTCTTTCAGTGTCTGTGATCTGACATCTCCTATTCTGACCATACCTTGAAGATCTGTATACAGTACCTGATATTCATTTCTAATTACCGGTATGCCATTATTTTGCATACGTTGTTTTGTTGTTGTTGTTGTTGTTATTGTAAAAACACGCTGTTACTAACACTGATTTAGTTTCTTTTAAAGGGTACTGGTGAAATAAGAAAAGCTTTTTTCTAGAATTAATGACTGCACACCCTGTTCACCGGGGTAATTAAATCCACACTGAGCAATCTCCAATATTTTCAGAATTCGACAGCCAGAATCCTGATGGGTTGCATTACCTTCAAGTCGTGGCACTGGTTTCCTATCAGTTTTCGAGTCAACTTCAAAATCCTCATCCACATTCAGTCCCTATCTGGTTTATTATCTGTCTGCTCCCCACCTTGCAACCTCTGTCTGTCTGACTCTGGTCTTCTAGCTGTCCTCAAGAGCATCTACTTTCTGTGGGTGACAGGACCTTCTCTAGCTGCACCCCAGAGCTCTGGATTCGTATCCCAAGTGATATCAGAGGCACCTACTCTGAGTGCATTTAAATCTAACTTCAAAACCTTTCTTTTCAGGTTATTTAGTGTCTGTATCTATTTCATTTTCTAAATATGGTAGCACTTCGAACTGCTTGTCTTTCTTATATGTATTTACTTTGTAATCTGTGGTCCTTATAACTGTTTTTACACCTACTCTATTGCTTTGAGATGCTTGGATATGTGCTATATAAAATAAAGTGTTTTATTATTTTTATAGAGAAACATGATCAGATTTTCCCTGGATCAGAAAAAAAAATCTAAAGTATACTAGTTTGTCACTCTTCTCATCCCCTCTTTGCTAAATGGCTTTGCATACTAAAATGAACAATGTAACTGTACCTACAGTATGTTCTGTGCTTTCCCTATCCTGTTAGATATATAATTACCCGGATTCTTCTCCTTCTTGAAATGGTTCATTTATAAATACCTGTTTTCACTAACATCTTGCACCAACTCTGCAACCTGACAGCTGCTGAGTCCTAAGTTCATCCTGCTACTGACACTGAATTAAAAATCTTTATATTTCTATATATACAGTATATTATATTTTGAAAAACGCATGCAGAGGCAGGTACATGATAAAGCTAGTTTGCCAACACAAATTAAAATGAGCGAGATTCTGTCACAATATTGTTTGCGGACCCTTGTAAATTGACCTTTTATCAAGGCCCTAAAGCCAGTGTTTGAGATACTGTACAGAAGGTGTTTCTAAGCTCCTCTCAGACATTTTGGTCAGTGCAATTACCTGAGAAAAACAGACCACATGCACAGGTAATGAACTATTTAAAAAATATTAACAGAAGTAGTTAATTATGGTAGGAAAAAATGTCAACGTATGGTGGACTGCTTTTTAAATCATGTGTGTGATGCTGTATTTATTTGGTTTATTTATTGGTGAACAGAAAAACAGCCAGCAAAACTCAGAGCAACATCCTGCACAGCTTCTCTCCTGGAAGTGTCCTGTGAGCCACTGAGCTCTCCTCCTTCTCCTTTCCTAAACACACAGGGAATACAGCACCTCAACACCATCAGACAGACCATTAACATGACCAGTGGGAGGTCCTGTGCAGTAAATACAGTTGTCAGCTGATAGATAACTGTAAGGGACATTGTAAAAGTGATTCACTGGTGGCTAAGGGGAATGCCCTAGCTGAAGAAAGCAGCCTTAAGGCCTGGAGAACAGGACAGAGAAGGTGAGGCCTACGTCAGGATGGTGCATGCTGGCAAATGGCTGCAAGAATTACAGGAGGCTCCTCGGGCCTGTGAGACCATGAGGCTGCTGGGCAGCCCAGACTTAACCAAAGGAACTTTGAGTTGAATTACTGATTGTCTGTGGCAGTAAGTACAGCTCTTGACAGAGACCGGGTGCTGGAGGCCTGGGGACATAACCAGAAGGAGGACATGATCTGCTCTGTGGCGAGTGGGTTTGGGTCAAGAGGTTTCCTTCAAGCACCATGCAGCCCCGTTGGGAAGGACCGCTCCAAGTGCTGCTGACAACTGGATCGGCCGTCAGGCTGGAGGGGAAAGACTGCTGGATCCACGTCACTCACTGTCAGCGAGCTTCTCCAGAGAAGCAGATTTGACCAGCTACATCTTTTGTATTCTGCCATTTTGCTGTTTGATGTAAGAGAAGCGGGTCCAACAGGGGACCCAGAAAAACATAGGGATCAGGGAGAAAAGCTATTTCTGTCAGTAAGGAATAATCAGAGCTCGTGCTGGGTATGTATTGCCATACCACGTTACACGTTACAAGGAGGGCTGCTGTTGGGGGTCATTCCTTTTAATATGAACGACCATCTAGGTAGACTAGATTGGACACATAGAACTACTCTGAACATATATGCCAATTTAAAGGGAGGTAACTTAACGTGGCCTTATGGAGAAACAGCTAAAGTGCAGGGATGGAATCCCACAAATTTTGAGGGCTGGTACGCACCTCGTTATAATCACAGCAAACGTCCACCTGCCTTGCGCCTTGCCTGAACATACAGGGGCTGGTTATGTTTTAACAGGACACATACTGTAACTGCTGTTCACTGCTACAGGCACACAGTTCTCTTTCTTCTTTCACTTTACCTGCACAGACCTGTTCTTTCAGCACAAACTCACCCAGCCTGCATAGCAACATTCCCACTGAGCTGAGTCTGTGTCTGAGCAGTGAACAAGAGCAGGAGAGCAGGTGTGAACAGAGTTTGAAACTTGTTTTCTTTTACTGTCTCTTTAATTGTTTTTTATTCATTTTGGTCAGAGAGTTGTTGATCATTTCAGTTATGTGAAAGTTGTGTTTAATCTTCAGTTGCCTGAAGTTAATCTGTGCCATTGATGCCCTTTATGTTACTATGGACCTCATGTGACTCTTCTGACAGCTCCTGACCCTGTGCTAACAAGATCTGCAAACACAGCAAGGTACAATCAATACAGCAGCCCCTCAAACTTTCTGTTCACCCGCCATCACACTGACAGGACAGTGGACAGGGACACTCAGAGGTGTGGTCTGAGCTCTTTTCAAGAGACAGTACAGTGAGCAGGACAGGGACAGTCAGAGCTGTGGTCTGAGCTCTTTTCCAGAGACAGTGCAGTGAGCAGGACAGGGACACTCAGAGCTGTGGTCTGAGCTCTTTTCCAGAGACAGTACAGTGAGCAGGACAGGGACACTCAGAGCTGTGGTCTGAGCTCTTTTCCAGAGACAGTACAGTGAGCAGGACAGGGACACTCAGAGCTGTGGTCTGAGCTCTTTTCCAGAGACAGTGCAATGAGCAGGACAGGGACACTCAGAGCTTTAGTCTGAGCTCTTTTCCATATCTTAGTTTTTAAAATTAATCAAGCAACGTAAATAATTTATTTTAACTTAATGTCTATTAATTATCCTAAAGCAGAGTTTCCATAAAAGTTAGTTTTATTTTGAAACACTCGTTAAACAAAGCAGGAGCTTATTGTTCTTAATGACATCACATGTGAAAAGATTATAAAAAAAGAAACTCACTATGAGATGGCAGCAGTTACTCACTGAGGATACATTTTAAAGAGCTGGCTTAAGGCAACAGCCTTTCCACCTCTCTGGGTCATCAGTATCCACAGCTAGTTTGTTGTTTAAACAATCTACCTCTAAATATGAACATCTTGAGATGCTGGCTCCATGGATCAGGATCAGATACTGTATGTTTGCTTACTGCTTCTGGTTCTGTGCATCCAACACAGTTCAGTGCTAACAACTACACAACATCTAAAATACTTTTACATTCTATACGTTTCCATTAAAATACAATTCAAATATGTTTATCTCATTTCAGTAAACACCGAACAGTGTTCATAATGTTCTTTTATAACACAGCTTTCTGTGATTTTTTGTATACCTAAGCTTTAACAGGTGGTCCTGCATTCCTCCTCTGCACTATGTCTGGTCATGATTTGCTTTTTTCTGTTTGCTAATTTCAAAGAAACACCTGCTGCATTTCTAAAACTCCTGAGCTCTTTAATTGTGTAGAGATGAGCTTGTGATTCTCTGCAGCGCTCTGTAGGTCTGTGCAGCTCACACAGGGGGTCACTGCGCAGGTGAAGCACGAAGCCCTGGACGTACCCTGCTGGCCCACACGCTGCAGGGCAGAGCCAGGCAGCAGGCTGGGCTCACTGGCCTGGAGAGAGAGACACAACAGGCTGGACTGTTCGCAGTAAGAGCTCACACCAGGACAGTGAAATAGTCTGCACCATGTGGAGCTGTGACACCCCTCTGCCAAAACACAGCTGGAGGAGATCCTGGAGCCAAATAACTTCCAATGATTAAATAGCTGGATGGGCCAGCTGGCCTCCTCTTGTCTGTCACCATCATACTCTGATCTTCTCATGGTGTGTGAGTAAGTTAGTATTTTATTGTTTTGATTATTGGGAACACAAACCACTGGATTGACTTCACATGAGCAGTTACTAACATCCAGGTTTATTAAAAAAACTTCCCTCTGTCAGGCTGACACAAAATGACAAAGTGATTCACATCCCCCACAGCAACACACCTTCTTTGAAACAACAACCACCAAAGAAATCACAGCTGTTTCTAAACCACTGCCTCTAAAATCCTTAATCACACCCCTAACAATCACACCCCCTAACAGTCACACCCCTGCAGCTCTGTGCAGATCTAGGAAGTGAAACTCAGAGATCAGCTTCTGAAACAGCCTCACTGCAGCTCCGTCTCTACTGCTCCTCTCTGTGCAGTTTTTACTTGTCAGAAAAATAGCAGAAGGCAATATTTCAGTTTCTCAGGACCAGTTCAGTTGGTCAGTGTGTCTGGATTTGCTGAAGGATCCAGTGGCTCTGCTCTGTGGACACAGTTACTGTATGGGCTGTATTAATAACTGCTGGGATCAGGAAGATCAGACTGGGAACTACAGCTGCCCCCATTGCAGACAGACCTTCACTCCAATGCCTGATCTTCACAGAAACACCATCCTGGCTGAAGTGGTGGAGAAACTGAAGGAGACAGGGCTCAGTGGACCTCCTCCTGCTCACAGTCCTGCTGGCCCTGGAGATGTGCTGTGTGAAGTCTGCACTGGGAAACAGAGGGGAGCTGTGAAATCCTGTCTGGTGTGTTTGGCCTCTTACTGTTAGACTCACCTCCAGCCTCACTATGAAGCTGCTTCATTGAAGAACCACAAGCTGGTTGATGCCACAGGACAACTGCAGGAGAAGATCTGCTCCACTCATGAAAAACTACTGGAGTTCTATTGCCGTACTGACCAGAAGTGTGTTTGTTATCTTTGGGTAATGGATGAACACAGAGGCCATGATACTGTCTCAGCTGCAGCAGGAAGGACTGAGAAACAGGTGAGGACTTTGAGTCTGTATTTATTTTCTAGTACAAGATGTAAAATTGATATTTAGGATATCTTGGGCTCTAACTGATCTCCTGACTGTATTTACTGTATCCATAATGCTGTATCTCTCCACTGCTGAGTCCTGCTCATGTACTCAGCTGTGATCCACACTGTTGTGTCTCTGAAGTGTCTCCTGTTCTTCTGTCTGTTGTTCATTATCTCCTCCTCCTCAACTTCACTGTTTCCCTCTTTACTGTCCTCATGTAGCACCAATGAACCTGTACAACTGCACAGCACACTCAACACCTCTGTAACAGACTGCACCCTCATTAATGCACAGCAAACTCAACACCTCTAGTACAGACTGCACCTTCATTAATGAAGTCATGCTTTAATTTCACCTCAATAGTATTATTATTAATAATAAACTTTATTTTATATAGCATCTTTAAAAGTGGCAAAGCAATTTACATCATAACAAATGCACAGAGAAAGGAGGTATGGTATCTTTAAAATGGCTTCTCAAAACACTTTACAGAACACCGAAGGTAGAAGGTAGAAAGGGGTTTGATAAAACAGCAGAAAAGCAAAGGGGCAGAAACAGACCCAGTTAAATTAAAGCTCTTAATGAATAGAAGATTGTGAGTCTGGATTTGAAAGAGCTCAGGGAATGTGACTCTATGATATCCATAGGGATAGAATTCCAGAGCTCTGGGCTGCAGCAGAGCAGCCCTGTCACCCAGAGTGCTGGCTTGGGGGACAGACAGGAGACCAAAATTAGAAGAGTGAAGGTTGTGAGATGGGGAGTAGGATGATAGTAACTCTGACAGGTACAGAGGTGTCAAACCATGCAGAGGCTTTTAGGGGAGCATGAGGACTTTGAAATCAACATGAAACCTGATAGGAAGTCAGTGCAGGGACTCCAGGACAGGAGTAATGTGATCACTTGCATTAGACCTGGTCAGAATTCTGGCTGCCAAATTCTGGAGGCTGTAGGATGCAGCCTGGTGGTATTTCTGAGGTAGAAGAATGATGTTTAGGCAATCTGTTGCACATGTCAAGCCTGGATTAGATATCACCCCCAAGTTCTTCAATTTTGACTGTGACTCCTTAACAGGTCCAATTTCAGAGCTAAAAACAGAGAGAGACAAAGTGAAAGTGATCAGTGAGGTAAGACTGGAGCAGTGTCAGAAACTCCAAACACAGTCTCAAGACAAGAAAGTGTGATGTTATGGCTGACAGTGTCGAAAGCAGCACTGAGTTCAGTAAGAATGAGGACAGAAAGAGAACAAGAATCAGGAGCCATTAGAAGATCATTAGTGACTTTGACAAGGGCACTTTCTGTGCTGTGAAGTCAGGGCACTTTCTGTGCTGTGAAGTTGTCTGAAACCAGATTGGAGTTCAAAGAGGATTATTATCTGAAATCTAACAGCACATTCTAAACATTTTGCTTGAAAAGGTAATTAAAAGGTATGAAAGTTGGATAGAGGGTGAAAGTTGTTCAGGTTGTCCAGAGCCATGATTCTTTTTCTCACACAGGGTTAAAAGCAGCAGTTGTGAAGGCCACTGGTACGATATCAGTGCTCAAGGATTCATTTATCATATTGAGGACTATGGGGCAGAAAGCAGAGAAACAGGATTGAAATAAAGTGCTGGGAAGGGGATCTAATAGGCAGGTGGTTTATCTCAGACACAAAAACCAGTTGTAAACTGTGGTATAATACCTTCACATGCGCTATTAAATACAAGACTCACGCTGGGCTCAGCTGGAGTCAGATCTGACACAGAACATGTTCCCTTTTCTCCTCTGAAATGATCTGAATTTTCCCAGAAGCAGACAGGATGTGAGATGTGGTCAGACACATGGTCTTACTGGTACAGAACCTCATCCAGCAGTCAAGCACGTCAGCCACAGGGTCTCCACTGACTGCAGGGGAAACTAGTAGCAACCGGGCTCATCAGTAGTGCTGAAATCCTCTGTTTGGAGATGCCAAGACCGGTCATATTGAGATGAATGAAATCTGAAATCTCTAGATTATGTTTTATATATAATTAGAATCACAATTATCTCATTTTTACATTTCACTTCACATACAGATGTGCAGACCCAGGTGTGAGGTGTAAAACTTGAGCAGGAGGTGGAGACTCATGCTCTGCTGCGCTGCACACGCTGCCGGTGTAGATTAGACAAGAAACAGGAGCGTGTCAGACAGGACCAGGAAACACATCTCATGTGGATAAGACATCAGGGATACAGAGTGTGAATTTTCCAGGGTGACTCTAAGGAGTGTCTCTGTGATGTGATTCTCTTACAGCAGAAATGTCCTGAGTGTCTCTGTTTCTCCACAGAAGCAGCTGGGGGCGACAGACACAAACCCAGCAGAGACTCCAGGAGAGAAAGAAGGAGCTGCAGAAGCTGAGACAGGCTGTGAAGTCACTCAGAGTGGGTATTGACCAGAGGAGTGGACACACTGACACACATTGCCCCAGCTGGACATTGGACAGTACCCTTTGGAAACAAAGCATACAACATAATGTAGTTTGAGAGTTTTCCTGTGTAATAATCCAGTGTGTGTCTCCTCCCTCAGAGCTTTGCACACACAGCAGTACAGGACACTGACAGGATCTTTACTGAACTGATCCACTCCATTGAGAGAACACGATCTGAGGTCACAGAGCTGATCAGAGCTCAAGAGAGGGCTGCAGTGAGTCAGGCTGAAGGATTCTAGAGCGACTGGAGAAGGAGATCACTGAGCTGAAGAGGAGAGATGCTGAGCTGAACCAGCTCTCACACAGAGGATCACATCCATTTCCTCCAGGTAACATCACTGCTCTGTGACTCTGCAGTACAGAAGGGTGTCTCTCACACAGAGCTGCTTCTGGCTTCTCCCAAGGAATGTGTGTTGTGTTTGACTGGAAACTCCTCTTTCTCTCCCCTGCTGCAGAATTATCAATCTGTCTGTGTCCCTCCTGGAGCTGGAGACTCACCCAGCATCCCTGCCAGTCCACACTTCTCTCCTGAGGCAGTGAGGAGAGCTGTCTCTGGACTGAAAGAGCGACTGGAGGATCTCTGCAATAAGGAATCAATAAAGATTTCCATGACAGGTTGGTGGAGAAACACACTGATGTCTTTCTGAATAGCTTATAAATTTCCTTTTTTTCTCTTATATTGTTTATAGATTTTTTGTGCAGTGACTGCATTTATCAGAGCAGCTTATCAGTCAGTTTCTAGGTGAAACATCTTAAAAGCTCTAGTCTCACAAATCTTTATGACAGTAACAGTATTGTTATATTGTGCTGTATATAGCTTAACAAGAACATTTTAATAGGATAGGCTTAGTATAGTAGACCAGTCTGTTACAATAGTAGCCACAGTTTCAGTACAGTAGATTCAGTCCTGTTACAATAGGATCTACAGCCCCAGTACAGTAGAACAGTCTGTTACAATAGGAGCCACAGTTTCAGTACAGTAGATCAGTCCTGCTACAATAGGAATTACAGTCCCAGTACAGTAGAACAGCTCTGTTATTCCTGTTACTCTGTTACTGTAGCCCTGATGAGACATTTCTCTGTGTGTCTCCCCAGTGACTGAAGTCTACAGTCTGCTGACTCCAGAGCCCGGGTCCAGAGCAGAGCTTTTACACTGTGAGTCTGTTTTCACAACAGCTCCCCCTGAAATATACCTGGAGCTCAAACACACAGCAGGAACAGTGATACATAAACTGATACACACTCTGACACACACACTGGTTCACACTCTGATACTTGCTGATACACGTCTGAATTCAGAAAGTCAAGCTTGCAGACAGTCACTGTGTGTGGATCAGAGACACACTGTATAAGAAACATTCAGATGCACACAGACAGAAAATCCAGTGGGCGTCATTTTTGTAAGAAAATGCACTTTATTACAGCAATGTGTCCTGCACTCAGTCAGTGTTACTGGTCACTGTGGGTACAGATCACTCAGTCAGTGGTACTGGTCACTGTGGGCACAGGTCACTCAGTCAGTGATACTGGTCACTGTGGGTACAGGTCACTTAGTCAGTGATAATGGTCACTGTGGGTACAGGTCACTCAGTCAGTGATACTGGTCACTGTGGGTACAGGTCACTCAGTCAGTGATACTGGTCACTGTGGGTACAGGTCACTCAGTCAGTGATACTGGACACTGTGGGTACAGGACAATGATGGCTGAGCAATGATCAGTTCTCAGTATCACCGCTGGTTCTTTATGAAATTACTGCTCGCTGTTGTGGACAGACTGTGTTTCTTTCTTATCTCTCTCAGTGGCTCAGGCACCAGACTCCAGGGTGTCCTGTGATGTGTCTGTGTGTCTTATTGCCTTGTGCTGCTCAGTCTTATTGAGTGAGACTCCAGTCTTACAGCCACTGCTGCTCACACTCACTGACACTCTGATCCACACTGCAGTGGAGACTGGGGATCCTGAAATGTACTGACTTCAGACTGTAGTATAAACTCTGCTATAATAACAGGTAAGAAGCAAGAATGGTCTTTAATACAATAAAGATCTACTTCTCCTCTGCAGATCCTGTGAAGCGAGTTCCTCTACCTAAATCACGTATGTACACTGTGTGAAACTCTGTTGACTGAGAGCAGTGACTGTACTGACATCTTTTTACCAGTGTGTGACTCTGATTAACACTGTCTGTGTCTCTGTGCTCCAGTGTGTATTTGTGATTAACAGTGTCCGTTTCTCTGTGTTCCAGTGTGTCTGTGATTAACAGTGTCTGTATCTCTGTGTTCCAGTGTGTTTGTGATTAACAGTGTCTGTGTCTCTGTGTTCCAGTGTGTGACTGTGATTAACAGTGTCTGTGTCTCTGTGCTCCAGTGTGTATTTGTGATTAACAGTGTCCGTTTCTCTGTGTTCCAGTGTGTCTGTGATTAACAGTGTCTGTGTCTCTGTGTTCCAGTGTGTGTCTGTGATTAACAGTGTCTGTATCTCTGTGTTTCAGAATGGCAGTGGCTGTGCAGTGCTGCAGGTAGGTCTGTCTCTTCTTGATGACAGAGATGCTGTTTTAAGCCCTAGTGTCTGGGGTTATTGAGGTCTTGAGACCAGAAGGTCTCTTTAATGTGAGATGGTTGTTCATGGTCTGTAAACAGAAGGAGATGTATTTCACTCTCATGTTTCTGTAACATCCTACATGTGGGCTGTGAAGATCAATCAAAGTTTCTTGGTGGGAATTTCTATCTCCGTCCTGTGTTTCAATCTAAAGGCTAGAGTCTGTCCTGGTGTAACAGGAGCCGGTGTGTGAAGTGTAGTTCAGGACCCTGGCAGACGGTATAATCCAGAAGTAAGTGGAGAAGGACATCGGGGAGGAGACGTAGAGGATCAGGGCAGGTTCACAGACAGGGGGGTGTGACAATGGCAAACAGTTTTAGGGAAGTTCAAAAGGGGGAATCTGGGGCGCATATCTGTGTGTCCTGACAGAGCTCTCAGGTCCAGTCAGTAAGAGACTCTGTGGCCTGTTTCTCTTCCAGAGTCTGAGGCTCTTGACCATCAGGTGTCTTATTAGTCCTGGTAAGAGAGGGGTGCTGGGGGTGTTTATCTGTCAGTAAGGAATCTGTTTCCTGGGCTGGAGAATTCATCTGAGAGCTGTGAGCTCTGCTGAGACAGGCTGCAGTGATGTGGGTTCAGTAAGAGACTCAGTGTAGTGTTTGACTCAGAATAGATCAGTCATTTCAACATCAGTTCATCGTAATCACTACTGTCAGCAATGATTGTAGTTTTTACCTCAGATTTGGGTTTGTCTTCACAGGGCAGGAGGAGGAAATTTAGCTTCTGTGTTTCAGTGTCTTCTTAGTGTGACACTGTGACTGTGTGTCTAAGAATAAAAGTTAAGGAAATTTTGTTTGAATTGAGAAACTATTTGTAGGTCAAGAGTAATAAATTCCTGGTTAGTAGTTCAAGCAGGTAGCTGTGTCAGCATGCGTAGGCTGCAAAGTTACAAGTAAAGGTTTATTCCTGCTGAAAAGAGAAGAAACAGAACCTTTCAGCTGTGGAGACTTATTCTGGTGTCCTTCAGTTGTTTTTGGTTTCCTACTAAAATAAGAATGTCTTATGTTATTGTTGGTCACTTGCAAAATCCTCAAACGCTTTTAAACTACAGTATGCAGACATCAAATGCACTTGAATTGGGAATTACACAGTAAAATGCAAGGGAGGTGTAATTTGAAGGGAGAAGAAACAGTATTTCTGCATATTTTATGCTGATGAATGTGAAGATATAGAGGAATGACAGACAAAAAGAAAAATAATTCAGGACAGCACACAGCCCGTTATACAGTTTGTCCATTGTTGGCTTGCTGTTTACTGGGACCAACAGTAACAGTGACAGGAAGCCAACAGGAGGTATAAGTCATCGTAAATTTATTCTGTTCAGTGTTTAAAGAGTGAGCAAACACCCTGTACAGGACATGTTTCTGCAGTTTCACATCAAGAAGAACAGACGTTTGGAAAGCTGTGTCAATTCTACTTGTCACAGAAATGGTAAAAACGACACACATTTAACCCGGGAACACTCACTGACACAGTGCTGTACTTCATGTGTACAAAAGACAGAACACATGCTCCTTTAGATGATTGTTTTCCAGAAAGAGGAGTGTGATGATATTCTTCTGTGTCATGTTCTACACAGAACAAATGTGAAATATCAGTGGAAGATGTTGTCGTGTCGGCTTCAGAGCTGCACTGACCAGAAGAGTGCGTCCTCTCTCATCACTGAACTAAAGGCGCTCTGAGTCCAGAAATGAATTCAGGTGTTTTTATAAATTCATGTAGGTGGCTGTGTCAGCCTCTCTAGGCTCCAGGAGTAAAAAAATAAGAGCTGATTAGAATATCTTTGATCTTCACTAGATTGACAGGCAGACAAGCAAAGGGACGTATTACTCAATATTAAGTATTAAGAGTTCATACTGAAGTATTAAGTATGGGGAGAGTATTAAGTCAGTGTTCATTAGTCATGTGAATAAAGCTTCTTGAATTGTATTGATTAAAACCCCCATTCAGTCTGAACACGTATAAGCCCCGCCCCTGTCTCTCAGTGGACAGAGCTCACTGATTGACAGCTGGTGTCTCCTATCAGAGAGGCGGACAGCTGAGCGCGAGCAGTCTGAAGTCAGTATGAGCGCCTCTGTTTCTCTCGTCTTTCTCTCCGGGTTTCTGGATGTGTTATTTCCGGTTTAAATTGAATACTTTGGATATTTCTTGGCATTTTCAAAGTAAGTTTGAAGTCCTTTATTTCAGCAAATTATTGCTTTTGACTTTAGATTTTTCTGACCATTATACAGTCTTTGAATTCAGCACTTTTTTATTCTGTGTCATCAGGAAAATGGTTTTAGAGAAGAACGAGCTGCTGAATTGGGATTTGAAATAAACCTTTTTAAAAGACAGGTCGTCCAGTTTCTTACAATATACAGGTCGTTGTGGTGGGTTTTGAAGTTTTTGAAAGCGAGTGGTCGGGCTGTAGTTTCTCTTGCAGTCCAGTCAGTCCTGTGTTTATTAATAATGTTGTTTAAAAAAATAAAGTTTAATCGCTATGAAAACAAATGTTTAATGTTTGTATTTAGAGGATATTGGGGATCACTTCCATGTGTAATACTTAGTGAAACAATGACAGAATATGTCGTTTCTCTGGAAGGGAAAATATATAATGAGTAATTTACTTGTTTTTCTCACGCAGTGTGTTTGGGGGACAAAGACATTTCACAGCATAATGGAGTTGAACTGGAATGTAATCGGCAGGAGCCTGTTGTGATGTTTGCTGTTTTATTCCCCAGCTGCTGTGACTCTGGACCCTGATACAGCTCACTGTGAGCTCAGCCTGTCTGGGGATGGGAAGAGAGTGAGATGGGTAGAGGAGGAACAGGATCTCTCTGACAATCCTCACAGATTCAATGACTGGGAATGTGTTGTGAGCAGGGAGGTCTTCACCTCAGGGAGACACTACTGGGAGGTGGAATTGAATCACAGCTGGAGAATAGGAGTGACCAGAGAGTCTGCAGAGAGGAAAGGAGAGTTCAGCTTCTCTCCCCAGCAGGGTTACTGGTGTCTGGACTACTACCCTGATTTCTCTGCTCTCACTGATCCTGAGACCCCTCTCCCCCTCAGTCTGTGGCCCAGGAAGCTGGGGGTGTGTGTGGATATTGAGCAGAGAAATGTCTCCTTTTACACAGTGGAGTCCAGAGCTCATCTCTACACTTTCACTGACATGGTCTTCACTCAGGGGGAGAAGATCTATCCTGTCTTCTGTACTGGGGATTCAGATAAAGACCTTGAGCTGCTGCCTGCTGTCAGTGTGGAGATTAAACCCGTCCCTGACTCATGAACACAGGCTGACTCTCTCCCAGCTCTCTGTCCCACTGCTCATACTGGGAGACGAGTTTAATGGCGGGTAATGAGATGATGTCATAAATATAATAGTAATTTTAGAAATGACGATGTTGTGTTTAAACGTGTTAAATTACAGTAAAAGTTTTAAATAGGGAAAATAACATGTACGAGAGAGGGAGATATAACTCGAAACATGGTTTCATTATGACCAAAATCAGTCTTGAGATATTTTTAACTTGATTTACAGTATTTGAGAGGTATGTCTTAACACCGATACTACAGTACGTAAATACTGCTCACGTATATGTTTCTAGGTTTATATTATGCATTTCATATGGTCAAATTACTTTTGAGCAACAAATAAGAAGCGCGAAACGGTATGCCCAGGGCGTTTTAGTTTTGTTTTGTGCTGGGACTCTGCTTTTAACAATGTCGCCGTGGATTGATTAGAGATATCAAGTACATACAAGTCATTTTTTAAATGTTGTAGTTCGTCTTGTAAAAATGTTACGAGTACATCATCTATCAACAATTACACAGGTTCTGTTTCCATATTGCGGATTTTGGTTACGTAATATTATTTTCTAAATTTCACGTTGTGAATATATGATTTGGGCAAACAGAGCCGCAAAGAAGTACATTATGGGTTGTTGTTGTTGTTTGCAGTTTTATCTAGAACAAGCGATGCTTAAACCTTTGTGTGATTCTTGTGAAACTATCCACACGACAGTTACAGTACCTAGGAGTTGACTTCAATGATGTCACTGATGGGATGTTTCTAAAAATCCATCCTCTGTAAAACGTCTTCTCTAGTTGTCCTGCATATGTATACGCTAATGAAGCTGTGTGTTCTGAGCCTGGATCTCTACATTTCTGTATGAACCAGCTTAGAGAGCTAAAGACAGCTTGTGTTTAAATTGAGTGTAAGGTAATTTATGCTTCTGTAGCGGCGAGGCTTATTAATAAGGCAGAATTAAGTGTTTCTGAGCTTTCCCAAATTAGGCCCCATCTCTCTGTTCATCTCTGTGGTGCAGCCACAGAGAAACTATTCATGCAGGCTGATTTAAGGTTTCCTTTGATTTAAGGTTTCCTAGGACAGCTCCCAAAGGGGGATGCACTTAGCTAAGCCTGGCTATCATGATCAATGGTCATCCATTGGTGCCTATATGTCTAGGGAGTGCCAGTCTGGACTGCATTCCTAAGTGTCAGGAGTAAGTGACTCATATCTCACCTTGATCAACCAATCAGGGACTGGTAGGGCCGAGTAACCCACGTGGGACTCTGATGCCCATGGAACTTTCAGCCAATCAATGAGCTGAAGTTCCTCCAGGTAAAAACAGGCAACACAGAGAGCCTGAGAGATTCAGTGAGATTCAGAAGAGATTCAGGAGAATTCTGTGGACTTTTCTAAAGGGAATTCAAAGGAGAATTCCAGGGCAGGACGGCCCAGGAGCAGAAGGCTCCCAAGGGCAGGACATTCTCGCAGCCCGCCTCCTGACCATCCTGAGACTCAGCCCGGACAACCACGGAACGGCCAGTGTGTCCGAGTGCCAGAACTTTCCTTTGTTCTAAGAGTCTAGAGTGGAGGTTGCCAGAGAGTAACCAGAGGATCCACCCGAGGTGAGCACCAGCAGCAAGCCTCGTGAACAGGTCGGAACTGTGGACAGCTGAATCACTATTCAGAACTAGCTCTTCATCAGGAACAAACCGGTCCTCTTCCTGACCTGCTGGGACCCACAGTTATCTTTTCTCCTGTGCACAAACTTTGCTAGTTAAAGCCAACACTACCTAGCCGGTCAGTGAGCATCAGCAGCGCACCGTCGCAAGCCGCACAGCACAGCCTGGCACTGAGCCAGAGAGCGCGGATTGGACAGCAACAGCCTGCAACTGTTTCTTTGTGCCCGCAGGAGATCTGAATCCCCAGAGATTGGATGAGTATTCAACTTCAATGCATTACAGCTCGAGAATTCAATTGTTATCCCAACCAGTTGATATCAATTTAATTTGTAAGAGTTACAGTATGTACTTGTTTTGAGTATCTAATGTAGAAGTTATAACCAAGTTCATTTAGGAAACAGTCTTAATGAATGATATACTGAACGTATGTCCTCTTGAGGTGTAACACTTTGTAACTGACTGAATATATATCTTTTGTATTCTGATAACCCACTCGATAAGATCTGTTAGGTTTATATGCATATTCTATGTATTAATAAATGTATCCTCGTGTATTGGTACCTGTGTGTGTGCGTTGTTTGAGTTATGTCGCATGGTTGGATTCTAAAGCCATCAAAAGAATCAGCTTTGTGATTTACTGCTACAATTAATAATTGTCTCAGTAAATGCCAAAACCCTATAGAACTGGTGCCTTCAGAGAGCCACTACATTTACATTTTGGCTATGGCAACATTACACTTCTAAAGTCATGGTCAGCATTTATTATTGTACTGTGCTGTAAACTTGTTCTGTGCCTAGTCACATTATTTTATAGCATTTTTATAGCATTATCAAATCTGGTGGCGCTGCGTGTTAGTTTCCTGACTCCCATGTCACATGGTCTGTGATTGAATCCCATGGAACTATGACTTTATTTTTTAACAAACATTTCTTTGAAAAAATGAAACGTTTCCCTTGGTCAGAGATTAAATAAAACCTCACTCGCACCAAACAAATTTATATTTCTAAATATCACAACATGATCGAATTTAAGTCTTTTTAATAACAATGAATAGTCACCAATGCGTTACAAAATAAACATTTATATTGATTTGAATCGCGTTTTGATTTAAATCGTAAACGCGTGTTTAAATATATGTGTTTAAAGGCGATATACTGTATAAAAGGGCTGATTCTTATGGAGTGTGTTCCGCCGGGGATTCAAAAAAATTATTTTTTTTAATCGCGTATCTAAGGAAAATTGCAGTATAACTTTGTTCATGCACAAACAGTGGCATGTTACATTATAATTTGGGTGTCTCCTCTTGCCAGAAAGCTCTAAATTGCATTTTGAGTGCGGTTTTTGACTTTTTCTAAATTGCAACCCATAAATAAAGCTGATAAAGCTTAGACTAACTGTATTCTAAACTGTATTACAACAGCACATTGGACAATGCAACGTAAATTGCAAAAATGCACTTGGAATCTGTCCAAGCCCTCCTACGAAAATTATTTAAACTGTGACACTGATCATTCATCTCTAAATAAACTTTATTTTATATAGCGTTTTAAGCAAATAGGTAATTAGATTGCTCATAAACTTAATCGCTTTTTCTACATAAACAGCGTGATTGCTCTCTGAAAATCCTTTTCCTTTATATTTAGGCTCAGATTTCAACTATAGATCGTTTTATTATAAACTTTCTTGGAAAAATGTCTTTTATGTAAACCATGTTTGCTATTAATTCATTTAGGGCTAAAATACGTTCATTGTCTTCCAATCGAGTCGAGTTGACATTGGAAGCTTGCCACTCCCGGATTGTTAAACCAACGCATTAGCATGTTAAAGCGATTCCATTGAGGAGCCCAGCTACCAGTTAACACTGTACTTCCTACTTTGAAAATACCTGTGAAACCGGTTTAATTCGTCACAGCCAGCACTCCGGCAGAGAGGGGGTTGTACTCATAAAGTAGAAGCAGGCGAGATTTCCAGCGAAAGACACCCCCCCCCCCCCCTCAAAACTCAGTAAGCAGTAATGCTTTATGTTGAAAATTGAGGTGGATTTTCTTTATGATAAAGAGGATAAACTGGGATGGGAGGAAGGTTTGGTTTTGCATAAGGGGCGGGATTATGATAATTGGAGGAATTTGCGAGAGTATAATGGTTTGATATATTTGATTTTGTATTGTGGTCGTTATCTATGTTTTTGGTTGGTATTATGTTTATATGGTTGTTTTTGTTGGTTGGTTGTTATTATGGTTATTAATAATACGATCTATAGTTGAAATCTGAGCCTAAATAAAAAGAAAAAGCAAGTGATTAGGTTTATGAGCAATCTAATTACTTATTCGTTTAAAGCGCTATATAAAATAAAGTTTATTATTAATTTGCTGGACAGAGCGGTGAACATTATTAGGCATAAGACAAAGATAACGATCCTGATCAGTTTAGAAATCTGTGTACGCTGTAAGGTTTTTACTTCTTAAACTTTTAAAATACACGTTTCGAATAGAAAGAAATCCTCTTCCTGGTACAGTCGCATGAAGAGAGAGGCGAAACAGCCCTACACAGCCCTGTCGCAGTACACGAAAATAATCATATCGTTATTAAATTCTTTAGATACGCGATTCCATATTATATTAGCAGAAAATCTTAAAACTACCACTTTTTCACACGCTATTTCACGTTAGTTAAATTTAATTTATTTATATATTATATATTTATATCTCTGACCAAGGGAAACTCATTTTTTCAAAGAAATGTTTGTTTGTTGATTGTTATCAAAAATGACTTAGAATCGATCATGTTGCGATATTTTGAAATATAAAAGTCAACTGATTGTCCATAATATCGCTATTCTATTTTTTCGAAGAAATGTTTGTTAAAAGAAAAGTCCAGCACCAGCTGGATTTGAACACACAACCCATGAGTTGCTAGTCAGGCATGTAGACCAGTAGGCTACAGGGGAAGTCACATGAAGAGGGAGGCAAAACAGCCCTACACAGCCCTGTCGCAGTACACGAATATAATCATAACGTTATTAATTTCTTTAGATACGCGATTCCATATTATATTCCCTATTAATCAAATTCTAAAGGTATGCTTGTTGACTCCGGTATCTCTTTAGTTAAAGACTTCGATGCTTAAAATGTTTAGGGAGAAATGTAATACTGGTGTGTATTTTTTACTTTAAAGTACCAAGACCAGCCATATACAGTACTGTATGTTTATGTTCCAAAATTAATATCGTTTATGGCCTTCACACGCGTTACAGTATGCTCCTATTCTTTTTATGCTCAGCTACTAAGATTTCCCTTCAGTGGTAAAATTCAATATCTACAATGGGCACAGTAAAGACGTTTACTGTACTGTAAATCTTTCTACGACAGACCAACGGACCACAAGTGCCCCTGTCGGTCAACCAATCACGTACCGCGGTACCCCGTGTCATCT